>NW_027423729.1:4200000-4380767 GCF_013202065.1 Cotesia typhae | reverse complement strand
TTGAAGGAGTTGTTGCCAAGATACAAATTCTATAACAGACGCTCAGTACTGGTTGAGCGACAGTCAATTGAGCCAGCATACCGCGCCTCCATTACCCAAGTATGGATTCGATCACTGAATAAAATAAAACGGGTATATTAGAAATCGGTGAATGAGCGAGAATTGCCGAACACAAAAACAAAGGTTAGTGAACTATTATTTGATTTATCGTAATAGCCTTGTCTATTTATGCATTATATAATAATTTCGTTGCACTTCAAATAAGGGTCCGAGTAGTCATCTGATTGTTAAAAAGCAATTGCAATAAGTGATTCTTAGCTTGAAGCTGACTTAAAAACAGAAAGGTGAGTTGTCGATGTTGAGTTCGGCATTTTCAGAGCTAATTTCTTCTGTAAGTAACGTATTGTTTGTAGCTGAACACCTGACTTCGATACACAGTTTCTGTTAGAGTCATTATTATTTATTTGTGAGCTTGAGCCAGATCCTTGGTGTTGAGCCGAGATAGCAGCAACATGGTAAACCCTTTCGAGATTTACCTCGGTATTTGAGTTGAGCGCATGCTCATAGTTTTAACTATTTAATTATAATTTTGCTTGCGTCACGTAATTATACGACACCTTAAAGTTTTGCAGGAGACGGCAAGGCTGAAGCCGGTAAAGAACAAGCAGATTCGGCATGCCGATGAGTTGACGGCCCAGATGTTCAGCGACACCACGAAGAGTTGAGTTCGGGAAGCCGAACAAAGAAAAGCCAAGAGCCACGGTGTCAAAGAGGTGGCGGTTTGATTTTTCACGATCATTCGTTGATTGTCGCGAGCCTTACAGAGCGGGTCATTTGAGCAGCAGGCACCGCGAGAGGATCGTTGATCGATGTTATCAATGCCAACAGATTTGTCTTCCTGCCTCTTTATGTTTATAATAAAGCTGATCGCTCTTACTGAAGAAGCTGACAGAATGTTAGGCAGTTTGACAATGTAGTGAGGTCAGTATTTAAATCATGTACTATTAATTAAATTGATAATTAGCATCAAGATTGCACATAAAATAACAGTCTTGTTTGTGATTTCAGTTGTGGTCATTTGAAATTAAATTTGATACCATTACTGAAATTTGCGAATATTTAATACCGATCAGAGTGTAAGACTAAAGAAAATCAGACAATTCTTGATGATTGCCCTTTAAGAAGAGGTTGCCGTTGTCACGCTGCATGTACCATCGTATCGTTGCTCACTTAAATATTAACTGTTTGGGTAATTTTTTACCATTCTTTTACTTATAAAATTTATTGTCATTATTATTATTATTATTATTATTATTATTGATATTATTATTATTATTTATTTATTTATTTATTCAATTACAGGAAAATAGCAGCTAGTATTGCTCAACGAGTGGGGTATTCATTATATAATGAATGATGAGGATGTTATTCAGATTGTTGTAATAAATGATTTTAATTGACAAATCTCGTTTTATTATTTATAATAAAATCGTTATATTTTTATTCATATATACAAACTTATTTTATTTTTAAATTAAAAAAATATATACACATGAAAAATAAAAAATAAATAATTGAATAAATACACATTATCATGTACCGCTCAACACAGTGTATTGTCAATTTGTAAATGAGTATAATTTGTTTAGTTCGTTCATTATATACACTAAAATCTACATTTAATTGGCGGAATAATTTGTGGAAATCGTTGAATAATATAAGAATATAACGATAAGTTTTTTCATTTGCCGTAAAGATAGTAGTAAAGATCGCGTGAGAGCAAGTGGGTCTTTACACACAAGGCAGGTAACAGCCTCTGCAGTGCCACTGGTAAAGCGCCAGGTCGTTCTTCTGTGTGTTCTTTCTCTGGTGAAACATCACTTGCAAACAGGTGGAGCTCGCACTTGTAGAGTTACAATATTGTGAGGGTCGCGAAACGTTACGAGTAGTTTACTAGCACCACCGTCACGACTGAGTTAAAATATCGTGACCAACCTCGATAAATTAAACACACGGGTTTATTAGTACAATCTTCATAATTCAGCCCGATGCGGGCACGTGACACGCTTATCGCTTAAAATTGTCGCTGAAAGATAAGCCGGCAGGTTGCACCGATCGAACCAAAAAAAAAAACAAGTCAGAAGATACCGAGAGAAAAGAGAACACAGTACGGAGATAGTTGAAGAGAAAGAGAGCGTGACTTCATCCCGATAGGTAACGATCAGAAGAAATGTCTGCCGAATTAAATATATTTAATTCAAAGTTTTACTTTAGTATTCTCAAAACAAGACATACGTTTGGACACGATGTTTGCCGATGAATTCAATAATTGGAAGGTGTTACTCCTCAAGATACGTTGCTTAAATTTACCACGTATACATTTTTATTTAACATTTAATCATTATAAAATTGTTATTTTATTTACCAGTGTTTATTTATTTTGACTATTTATGTCCAAAAATGTAATTTTTCATTTCTGTTTCCACAGATCATGCGGTTAAATGACACGAAATGTGAACTTTTCAGTGAATTTGTTATTATTAAATGAGAAGAAAACACATGAATATCTTGGTTAGAGCAAAGTTAAAATTGATTGCTTATTTGTTATATATATAATATTCATGATCGTTAATGTAGACAATGTGCTTTTATTTACAACTAATATATTTTTCTGAAAGAAAGCAAACAGTTAATATATTTGTCGATGATGGGTGATCTCTTTTACGAGTTCGTACTTTTAGATACTAAAATGACGACGACGTGTCTGGGAAATTCGGTTATTGTCCTTGTCTCTCTCTGCCGACGAGCATATTGCCGATCATCCAGTCATGCGCAGCGACTCATGGTCTTCCTAGTCAATACAATACCGTCCTGTCACACAGACAGCACCATGCCATGCTGACCAGTTTAATATAACATGAGCACATTACGCATGAGGAATATATGCCATGTAATATCAAAGAAGATGGCATTAGGTAGATGAAGGAAATACGATATAAAGTAGCGAGCCTTCAACGAGTTAGAGGAGCATAGTAGTGTAGTAGTCCTTCCTCGTAACACACATGCCAGAGTGAACTCCGCACAAGCAGAACATTTATTTCGAGAAAATGATATAAAAGAGCCTAAGAGCATGTAAGGGTGCATGCCTTTGAAAGAACCACGAAACATTTGCTTTCCAAAAGATTGTTCGCTCGTTATTGATGACATGCTGTAATCAATATTCATGTTTATACCGCGTCTTATCTATTCACCAGTTGAAATCGTGTAGTGTATATTTTATTTTATTTTACAGCCACGTTTTATTTTATTTTTTAAAATTGTATATATTGCTATTTATTTGATTTATATTCAGACGATTTGTTTGCGAGCACTCAGCGATGCTGTAATAGTGGGTTTCTAGGTTGTTAGTAACGAACGTAAAAAATAAAAAAGAGTGTTTGGTCAAAGGAGCTGTAAAGTTAACAAAACAATATTTGATGAGGAAAATGAGTTGAACAATTTGAAATGAAGGCGTACGTTTACAATACACGTAGTCATCATGACGATTATCATCGTCATCACGATTGAACATCTATCCATCTATCCATCCACTACATTTTCGTCCACAATTGCATAAATAGCATTGTTGTTGTATTCTCCCGGTAGAATAGTAGTTGTCTCGTTCTAATACACTGCCGAGTTTCGTTCAGAGTCTTCGTCGGCTGATCAACGCCCGTGCACGTACATGTCGACGGTGATCAACGCCGGTAATGCATATTGAAGAGAGACGCGAATGAAGAGACAGCCAGGGAAATGAAGAGACGAGATCGTATATGAAGATACAAATGCCGTGAATTCACGACGAGCAATGGGATATACATAATTGATTAATGGCACGTTTATCATGACCATCGTAGAAAGTGAGAGAATTTGTATTGCCAATAAATTATAGCAGCATATAAGTGTATATGCATACATTTACATAACTGAACTATTGAAGGTAAAGTTAATTTTACCGACATTATTTGGTGTACATAATATTATTTAGAAGTCACGATACGTCGCACAATACATTTATGCCACGTATGTCATCACGAGTTTTGGCTTTTACCATGCCGGGATATTTAAAAAATTTTACCGTCAAGGAATATGGGGTTTTGCTTATGAAGGCATGTGTTCATCATAAGACAAGCAAATAAATTCGATTTGTATTTTCCAGAAGAAAAAGAATACCAAACTCATATCAGACAAAGATAAATTGCGTAGTATAGCAGATGCTGAATGAAACTACAAAAAGCATAAAATAAAAGTGATATTCTGTTACTCTATCGAGACTAATTTTTCACCATAGCAAAGCAGAAGGCCGAGAATCGGGGCACGGATGCAGAGCAGTATATTCATGCGGCATATAGCACATACAACACATAGTGGCGGTGAGGTAGCTGGTAATACGATCGATAATACGCGAGGTGGCAGTTGCTCTCAACCACGCCTCGCCATACACCGCCACCGGCGCGACTTTCACTCCGCAGAATCGGTTCAGCAAAGCCGTTAATCTGATGATACTACCGAGATGGAACAAACAAACATTTGACAGCACTCAGTAAACTGGTATTTGCATCACTTAGCCGGGAGTCTTTCATGGAGACATCGCCGATGGTAGAACAGGCCGCACAGACAGGACGAAGAGCGGAATACGGAAGCGATGGAGATGGAGGTCCAGCTTCCTATAGTAGATAAAGAACAAAGCTGAAAGAGAGGGAAGAATCATTTAAGACATTGGCTCCGCCAGATTACTTGTTTGTGCCAGCCCGGCACGTTCAACCACTTCTGGCGGTTGCACGAGAGCAGTTGCTTCGCTTCGACGGCCAGCTTTATCAACATCGTTCGCGATTCAATCGTTTCTCTCATACCACCATTGCAAAATCACTGCGTTTTACCCGCTAAGCCAACCAGAACCGGCCGTTTTACCAGCTCTCGACAACCACCGATAGCTTCCGGCGCGTATTAGCGTTCGTACAATTGCCTCACGGAGTTACAGCACAACATCGGGGACAGTTGCAGCCAGCAAGCCGTCGAAACCCTGAAAGCCCTGCATGTGCACTTGCTCGCAGCGAAGAAAATTCAACATTAAAGCCTTTGCATGACTCTCTGCTCTCATTTCAGCCTTCATATGAGCAGCGACAAACATCAAGGCTTATCAGTACTCACGAAAGCGCTTGAGACTTCACGAGGCTGATTGGAAGGCGGCGTTATCGAGTGTTGACTAAATATTTCATATAGCCCATACATATACATAGATGTTCACGTATATCCTATACATTACAAAAAGGATGAATAAAGCCATGCAGGTAGGCACATCAAGTGCAATTGAATGCGCGTCCTCTGGAATTACTTCCTATCACAGAGTTCACGCGCGTTTCGAATTTGTCGAGGTTCGTTGGCAAACAGTGTATCTCTTTCCAGCACACGATGTTCTGATCAATTTTCCCCTTCGCGTTCTTCACCATATAATACACGCCTTCTGTCATGCGTATAACCACTAGCCGTTTCACTTTATCGACTGAATATTACGACTTCACATTGCTCGTTCTCTGCGATTACGACCTCTCTCAGTCAGTTCAAAATATAATCCTTTTCCATTCTGCTTTTGTCAGATACAGCACAATCTCTGTCTAATACCAGCTATCAGATGAGATCCAATATTGGTTAATGATGATAATTATCACAATCGAGTTATTTGTATGTTTGTATAAAAATTTTCATCTATTGATATAGTTGGCTACTCATAGCTATATCTTTATTGTACTTTAGTAGAGGTAACTTATTATTACTTTTTTATATTGAAAATAAATTAGCTTGTTATCAACTATTTGTAATAAAGCAAGATAGTATGCGCTGGTACAAATCATTGATCACAGTTTGAAAGATCGTCACAGACAGCGCAGAAAAGAAAATAACGTGGTTTCAACAGGCCATTTCGCCACCGTTCTCTTGTTCTCTGGCTAAAACCGCATTGCCGTTCTTTTTCGTTACCATTATCGTACCAGAGTGGCCTTGCACCCTGTTATTTCAGTTGTTAGCCTGATTACGTTTGTCAGTCGCTACCTCAGCAGATCCGGTCAAAAGGTTCAGCTTGTTTTCTTTTCAGTGATTTGTCTTGAGTGAACGCAAGAAGAAATGACTTCTCAGTGAGCTAGAAGAAGATTCACTACTTGACGAAATTTTTATATTTCTAGATTGTAGCTTTATTTAATATATATATATATATATATATATATATATATATATATATATATATATATATACATATATATATTTGTTTATATATTAGAATAAAATAAGGGAAAGGAAAATATTAAATGATCTATCATGGGTGATTGACACCTGGAACACACATGAAATAGAAGCAACATCTCGCGATGGAGAGGATGTTGCACGCACAAAATACCCCGAACTTGCAGCTTATCCGACAGATTACACGTAAATACCGCAAGTGAGAGCACTTGCGGAATACCCTTACAGCCTCTTACGCCAATAGCCGAAAGACATCATCGCCACCACGCCATACTTTATGCATTTGTCAGTGTCGTTAATTGACAATTGCTGAATAGTAAACGAGAAGCTACTAGAATATTGTGCGGTTAATATACCTGCTGAATTGATTATTTGCATCATATTTGGAATATTATGATAAAATATATTCAAATGACTGCAGGCTTATTTAATGATATAATAAGACGAAGTTGAATTGTTCAGAGAAAAGAATATCGCCGATAAAATAATTAAAAAAAGTTAAAAGTACTCATACTAAAACCGTTTTTCAATATCTTTAAACTTCTTTGAAATAACAATTGAATTAACACTCAAGTTAATCTCAATATTCAGATAATACTCAATTTTGATCTGACACTGTTCGGAGCTATCTCGAAAGGAATGCCCTGGGGTTCTCGCTTTGAGTTTCACCAGAAAGCGGCAGTAGCTAGAGAGAGGCGAGGGTGGAGTCGTCGAACGGAATT
Source organism: Cotesia typhae (assembly GCF_013202065.1). Classification (NCBI taxonomy): domain Eukaryota; kingdom Metazoa; phylum Arthropoda; class Insecta; order Hymenoptera; family Braconidae; genus Cotesia; species Cotesia typhae. The sequence continues at coordinate 4,373,769 of NW_027423729.1, read as the reverse complement.
GTCACTGGCGAAGCAGCCAGCGATGCCACTGTGTTTAACTTACATATATACATATACATATATATATATATATATATATATATATATACATATGGCAGGTATGTGTGTGTGAGTGTATGTGTCTCCCAAAGATGGAAAGTGAAAGAAGAAATGAGAGACTTGATAAAAGAGTGCATTGCTGAAAAAATGAAATAAAATAAAGAAGATGCGGTGCTAATTACCGACGCAATCTCCGGTACGACTACGACGGCGAAAGCGTATGAAAACAAATTATGTTGATCGTATCGCAGTGAATGTTACAAAATGACTTTCAAGTCTGTTCGTAGTTATGGAAGAGACAGTTGAAAAAGAAAGGAAAAGGAGAATGAACATGGCGAGGATCGCGAAGAGTGCGTTCATTCGCCCAAAGAAGCCTAGGTTGGGAAAGAGCTGCACGTACTCTGGCTCTTCTAGCAGATTATACATAGAGCACACAGTTACGAGGAAGTAGGTAAGATGAAAGATCATCTTGTTAGTGGCGACACACAACTTTCATTGTCGTCTTCTGGAGTTTTCATTTCGTGTCATCCAGCATTATAGACGTGACGTACCGTCGACTTTCATAATTATTGAATCTCGTCGGCCATTACACGACGTTGCGTAGGATAGGTTGCTTCCACTTGCTTTAGCCGAAGCTGTTGACGTTGTTACTTTGCTTGCTGATTGATATTCAATGTTTTCATCTTTGATTTTCTTTTAGACAACATTTTCGAACGTTTTTTATATCATTAGATTTTCACAATCGCTTGAAGGGCTCGTTAGCGAAATCTTGTCTTTAAAATTTTTTTCTTTTCTTGCAGTTGAATACCTTCTCAAGTTACTGAGTTGCTGGCAAATGAAAAGTAGAGAAGGTTTGTCATGATCACGGCCTCTGAAGTTTAATAGTTCAATATGACAAGTGGGTCGAAAACATGAAAGCCTGTAATACACCGTTAAAACAGAATTCTGCCCGTATCGCAGACATCGCTGACAATGGTCGCTGGTATCAACAGATGTCATTGAGGTCGTTTGTCTTCCATTCGAGAATTCTTTTTCGACGCAAATTCTTGTTCACATTATAAATCTTAGATCGGATTATTATATCATTAATAATGTACATTAGTAGCGATAATCAAAGTTCTTTCCAAATAGCATTGATTACAAATTTTATATTGAATCAATTCTTTTATTTGTTATTTGTTAAAGGTATATTCTATTTTTGTAATCTGCCAATTATAACAAACAAATCAACTACTATTTAAATATTCAATGCTAAACAAAATAAAAATTTTTCAAAGTTGTCTATCATTCTACTTGGAGAATGCAAAAACAGTAAAAATAGAGAAAGTTTCCAAAGGCTTTATGTATAGCAGGGCTTCAGCAGACTCTTTCATACTGTTATTACTTTATTTCGCAGCCTACTATGTTTTTTTCATTCTGCTTATTCAATGAGACATTGAAGTTGCTGTAATGGATAGTAATAATGATATGCCTTTTGCTGGCAGTACAGAATAACGTCGCCATAAATATAAATTAAAAAGGCTTGTAGTCGGCATTTAGACCAAAATGAATACACCCGGCATTTTTATTCAGACTGTGCTTAAATGAACTGAGCGCGGCGATGACAAAGCTGATATTAAGAACGCAGATTTAAATCGAATATTTCGAAATGCTGTTCAGGGTGTCATCCTCGCAGTAACAAACATCAGCCAACGGGTGCCAGCAGCCGCATGACCGTCGTAATCTCACTTCACCGTAAAGTTGAGCGATCAAAAACCGCCAGCCGATTTAGAATGATCAGAAGCACTCGCATACGATACTCGTTGACGACGTTGCCGACGGGCAAGTGCCGACGTAAATGTCAACATGGTGGCTTTTGTGTTCAGATGAACATACACACTTGTTTAGTCTACGGAGTGTGTTTGTCTGTTTGCTATGCAGTTTGTGACATACTGAAAGATGGCTAATTCAAACAGGTGCCGAGGTTTTGTTCTAGATACTACTTCAGATGTTGAATTTTATCTTAGGAGTTTCATCTATTTCTTCTCTTCATTCTGATAGACGTCTTCTAGTTTTTCATTTTCTTTATACTAGCATTTCATTTAAATATATATACGCATATATATTTTTCACCGTGCTCCCTGCACTCGACTTCATCGTTTACGAGATGCAATGTACAGCACAAGCATACCGTACGAACGCCGTTTACTCCTTTCTCATCGTATTGAGTTAACATCGATCGCGCTTACTCCTACTTTGCTCGTTCCTTCTCTTACAAATAAAATAAATCTCGTGAAGAAAGGAAGAAAAGGAGATGAAGTAAATGTTAAATTTAAAAATAAATCAAAACACACAGTATTTACACGATAATAGTGTCTTTCAAATGCGTCATGCTTACAGATCCTTTCATTCTCACTCGAAATTCATTCGTTTGAGTTTTAATTAAATTCTTATTCATTATATATGTTGCTTTTAATTTTGAATTTGGTTTAGTTGTAATCACTGTAATTATGTTTTGGTTTTCTTGTATTCATCACTAAGTCTTCCGCTGATGCATCGCTCGCCAGACGGCAAAGATACGTTGGTGGCGCTCAGATCCAACTCGTCAGCGCAGATATCTTCATCAGCAGCACGGATGATCACCACTAGCCAGCGCTCATCGTCCTCGGCATCAGATGTCGCAGTGAGACACACACCATGGGAAAGCAGGTAGCGACATCGGTGATCCCAAAGATGACAAAGTGATTCGAAGAAGCGTCCTGCTTATATTTTTAACTTCTAAAAGGCGATAGAAAGTTATAAATACTTATATTCTCGGTGAGCTCTTTTTATTCGATTTGATTTTTGCAACAATATGAAAATAATAATAGAGTAAGAAATGAGAATTATCTTAAATATCAGCCTGTTCAGAAATTTTATATAAATTAAGCCAAATTTAAAATAGATACTTAATGCAATTATTAACTATAAATATTATTTTTAATAATTAATTAAAATCTTTGATAATCAGCCCAATTTTATGAAAAGTTTAATCAAAGAAATTTAAAATAATTTTACATAAAAACAAATATGAAAAATACAGAAGAAATCAATAGCATTTATGTTTTTTAAGTTTATTTTCACTAAAGAAGTAGAATCATCATTATTTATTAAAAAAATAAATAAGACATGTACAGTTAAATCTAAACTTTCGTTTAGTAATGCTGTTTTACTTTTCAAAAGAAATAAAATTTACGTACTTAAGAAATTTATTATTAATATTTTTTTATTATTGATAGCTCAAAAAGTTTATAATTTAAATGAGTCATTCACTCAATTCCTTAAAAAAACTAAAAATTATTGATATCATTGCATTTCGTATAGCTTTGTTCGTGTTTATGCAAAAGACATTATTAATTCGCGTTATTTATCTTCTGTTTATCATGGATCTGTAAATACTAGTTACTTTTTATATAGCATTTATCACATAAGTTCAGCTTCATTAATACTGAATCCCGATAAATTATTTAATAAAATGATTTTAAAATCGTAATTTGATTTGTTTAGCAATTCGGGAATAGAAATAAAGAATAAAAATTGTGTATTTAACATAAAATTAATTATAATATTCGAGCATGTCCGTTTTATTTAAGTCGTTCTCTAAATTAATTAATAAATAATAAATATTTATTTTAGTTAAATTCCAGAAAAGAAAGTTTATATTATCATTCATGCAAAGTTTATTTCTATTATAATTCGACGGATTTATATTGAAGTATGTTAGCACTTTTGACAAGAGAAATACATGGTGTTTGTGGTTTAAATTTTTGGGACAATGCCGCAGCTTGAAAGTTACAGCGTCACGCATAATTCCGATGCCACATACCGGTTTTTGAATAGAAAGGTTGCGTTTTTGCTGATGAATTACCCCCCGGCATTTTATTCATTTATGCGCTTACCAGTCTCATTGTCTTGTCATCACTGTACACACACATACTGTCTTCTCTTTCTCAGCTTACTCTACAAGTAAAAGACATGACGTTAAAATTACAGTCACTTCGACACTTAACTTTTTTAACAAACAAATTTTTTTCGAAAATTATTTTTGTGTAAATTGCATTTTGTTTTTTTGATGTCGCTTATTGTCATAATTTATTTTGTTATAAAATTCTTAAAATTTAATAAATATCTGCAAAATTATAAAAAAGAACTGTTGGTACCTTTTAAAAATATTTGCAGTGTCTGATAAAGATTTTTGCATTTATTGAAGAAATTTGCCGTTAAGAATTTTTAATTCTTTTAAATACAATAGAAGATCGGCTTTGAGTAAAATTTCATGGTAATTAAAAGCAGATATTTAATCATTTAGAATTTTGAAATAATCAGTGCAAATAAATTGGTTAAAAAAATTGACATGTAAAAATTGTAAAAATTAAAATGCAATTTAAAATCATTTTGGAAAAATTTTTCTTTTTTGAACAATTTTTCAATAAAATTTAAAATTTAGATGTCATCTAATTTTCATCAGTATTATCAGTAAAAATAATTTTTTACCATTCAATATGAGATTATGTTAAAAATAAATGAAAATCATAAATATCTTATACATTTGAAAGAGAAGTCGTAGCAGCGCATTCGCCGTTGTTTAAATCGCTGCTGACGGAACGAAGATCGCCGCAGGTGGGAGATTCATTCGTTGGGGCAAATGCTAACATAATTCAGTCCGTATCAACAGAACATACAGTTAAGGGATCTTAACACCAAAAAACACGTCAAAATACCATACTTAAACAGCATTGAAATATTAATTAAAATAATATAATGATGATTTATTGTTGGGTCATATGGTTTATTATTTTGTTTTATAAACCTTGATTTGGCGTAGTTGCAAGCCTGGTTGTTGTTAACAAGGGTTAGCAAAAGTGCGGCATGTGCCAACCATACACTGTTTGAATTCGCCTTTAGAATCAACAGCACTGCTTGGCACACATTTTATGTGTATTTTATATTCATTTAGTACATGTTATAGGTCTATAAATATAAAATCTTTTTTGTGGCAATTTTTATACTAGCATTTTATTTATATATATGTATAGAGATATGTTTTTTTCTTATGAATAGAATTATTGAGATAGCTGAGTGAAGAGAAGATTACAGAGTAGAGGTAAAGTGCCAGTGAGGAAGCCTGCTTCACCAGTCTGCAGCCTAATGATTTGTTCCAGGCTGGAGACAGTTGACGGTGAAAAAAATAGTGGGTTCATCGACAGAGCGTCTGGGACATGAAGCAGGCATAATACTTTAAATATTATCTCATAATTTAACTATAATAATTATTTTATTCATGTGTTCTTTTTTCAGCCTTCGATTATTTTGCTATTTCAGAATATTTTTATTTGTTAATTATAAATTTACCCTGATTATGTTCGTCAGCTGCTACTAATTATGGTTCATATAACAGATATCTGTGTATAGTTTTCTAATCAATATTTAAAAATATTTATGTAGAAGATAGAAAACATATCTCATGAATAGTTGAATATGTCGTGTATATTCATTATTATACGATATTTTCAGCATGTGAATATTGTCATGATATTTTATCTTGACATTTTCTTTTGTGTTTAGAGGTTTCAAATGAGATTATTTTAACATTTTGAGCATACAAGAGTTCAAAAATATGGCTTCCAAAAAATTTTTACTGTTTAACAAATTTAATTCTTATGAAAATTTGACGTAGTCAGAGCAGCAGTTCGTATTGTTAATTGATCAATTAATATAACGAGGCCTTTTTTTTCGATGATTCACGAAACAATTTAATGAAATAGTTGTACGAGGGAGCGGGTCAGAGTGTTGAAAGTAAGTTTTATTAATAAAACAAATCAAAACACGTAAAAAATAAATATCAAGATAAAAGCCAATAAAAAAGAAATATAAATAATTATTATCAAAGATAGATGTGGAGAAAGCAGAGCGTCGAAATATCTGTCATCGTAACAATTTCTGATTATGACCACCAAAGGCTGCAATGAGCAACGCATTATGCAATTACATCGGTGAGCACAATGTAGAATATACAGTGCTGCACAGACATTGACAGGGATTAAAGAATTGTGTTGATTATCAACTAATCATGATACCGCTGAAGAAGTATATTATTGTTATGATGGTGAGGTTGTTACCTTGGATGACATTTGACGATAATTGCAGACTTTAGATTAGATCTGTCTTGACAACAGCAACGTTATCAGTTCCACAACAATACGCCGAGTTATTGAGTTCTGATCGCGAGAGCGAAAGGAAAGCAGTGAGAAAGAGTGAGCAGTGAAAGAGCAGCATCAAAAGCAACAGCAACAGAACAATGAATGAAAGTGAAAGTATAGCAATGAATAATGAGCAGCAACGTTATGAAGAAAGAGATTCCTCTCGAACTCACCTGGTTTCGGCGGCGGTAGTTCATCGAGTCTCACACACCTATAACATTGCCTAACCCTTACGGCACATTGATATTTCATCGGTTTGTAATTGTCACACATTATCTTGAGTTTTGATAGTTGCTGCAGGCGGCGGATACATTACAGTTGAGCGGATTAATTGAGATTCTGACATTTTTACTGCGCCTTAAAGATACAGCCGAATTAATAAATTCTCGTTTATTTACAACGTTTACTTCTTCATTACTTCAACTAATACTCAGTATATTATGCACACACACGTAAGAGTAACACGTGTGTTTGTTGATTACGCAGGTACATTATTCGCGAAGTGATCATGAAGTGGGGCCTCACCGAAATCACAGCAGCAAGGTTATTGCACTACTCAGTCATATTTCAGTTCAGCGCCAGGTGCGAAACACGATTACTAAAATATTTGAATATCACCCTCGACATACATGACATTTATATCGGTGACAAAACCAAAAGAAAGGAGACTGATATGCCAGCGAAAAGAAGACCAATTGTTGACATGACATTTGCTTTCAACACTGAGGTTGATTGCTCCATGCAGGTTCTCACATTCGCTGAAGAAGATAACGCAACATCTGCACACAATCAGCAGAGTTGAACCGAGAGAGAAGAGGATTTTCAAATCATATCGAGTCTGTTGCGACCCGGGCAGTACTTCGATTGTTTACATGAGTTTTTCGAAACGAAAGTGTTGAGGAATTTTTCATGTCCTAGAAAAAAGAAAAGCATGGCGAATGTTTCATTTCAGGCAATTATTTATTAATTATATTAAAAGGTTATTAAATATTTTAAAACATTGAATGTTATTCATTTACATTTGGGATTATGAATTGCTTTATATGAAACCTCACGTTGTCAGTTAAAGGCCAGCGGTTTATCAGCTATAAGTACATGATCTTCCAGTAAAGAATATAGATTTTCCTTTCTCTGTAAAGATACGGTTAACAACACGATAGTAAATTCCGTTAATTATCGAGATGAAGGTCACTTTGATTTGAAACAAGGCTCGAAAGCAGTGAATATCTTGGCGAAACAGAAGCAGTTTAGTAGTCGGGCTTGTCTTGTTTGAACGACAGGTCAGGTGAGTCGATATGAAATGTCATTAATGATGATGGACAATGAATTATTGCCGGCAAAGCGGAAGTTACTGTTCAGCCCGGCAATACCAGACTACTCGAGAATAGCATAAAGTATGCCAGCGCCGAGGACGGTTGACAGTCACGCGAGCGATACGACAACACACTAATGAGTTGATGAAACGTCAGATAAATGAGATAGAAAAATAATTAAAAGCGACAAGAAACGATATGTTGAATCTCGACATGATACGAAAGATGTTAGCTTGAATGCTACTTATTATTGTTGGCTGCTGGAAACTTTGACCCCTGGCATTTCCATTATAGCCCCAGAAAGAAATGATGAGATGAATGAGCACTTAGACGGGCTTAGATCCACAGGGTGCTTTCATGTCAGCCAGTAGACAAAGTATGTTAACTTGAGATTGTTGAAGCTGCAATAAAGGATATATGCAGAAAAACAAAATTGCCACTGAGCGCCTTCGTTACTTCCAGGCAATACTTACCCATTGCTCCTATAGCCTCATCGCTTACAAGGCCGTTATCTAATTGCTATAGTATGTTGATGGTAGGCGGCGGATTTGCTGGGTCAGCGAAGATTAGACGCTGTCGCGTTGAATTTATAATTAGGCGTTGAGTTGTAGATGAAGAAGAGTCGACACTGATTTGGAAACCGATCGACTCCTTCGGTCGCAACTGACGATCAGTGGTTTACGATGACAAGGCATTATTACTCTTAGTTGTTAGTTAAATTTAGCTTCGATAAAACAATATCGCCATTATATTTATCTTTGAAATTTCGTAGTTGCGCACAATACTCTTCACGTAGTCGCGTTATCGTCGCCGGTTAATGATAACTTTCGGGCGGCGGAAGCCTGAAACTAGACAATGCTGTCACTCAATGAGCAATAAAGTCGTAACACAGCAAACTCACCGAAAACATATGTAAATTACAGAAACGCTAACGCCATCACAATGTCGATCCTCGCTCTATTGCCGTGAATGCCGATCGCCCGAATGCGAGGCGACATCATCAAATTGCTATTCACTTCCTCGGCTTCTCGTCGCTGCAGCAGTGAAAGCTTGTTCAGTTATTAGAGCCTCTTTTTAATATTTACAGTTTTGCGCTAGGTTTCAACTTTTATTTATTTATTTTATTTAGTTAATATTTTGTTTTTACTTTTTTCGTTCGTTGCTACATTCTGAAAAGCGAACGGTTATTGCGTGAGCCAACGAGCTTCGCCTATCTAAAAATATAAACTTGAATAAGCATTTTTTCTAACTCTTTAAACTATGCTTTCATCAATTATTAGTTTTTAACTTATTGTATCAGAATATAATATTAAATATTTATTCTCCATCTTTATCTTTGACATTTTTTGCTACTATTATTAGTTGGTCATTCATTTATTTTACCTTATCTCTATCAATCAATGTGTTTGCCGATACCTATTTTGCATGATTTGTACTGACATTTTTTTCAAATCCTCAAAGAGAATTTCATGATCATTAATTCTAATTTAACAGTTAATTATTATTATTGTTTTTATTATTGTATTAATTAATATTTTTATACAATACAACGAAAAAATATCTTATTTGGTTAGGAAAAAGAGGAAAGAAAGAAGTTTAACAGTAAAACTGTAGTCATATATTCATTAAAAGTTGATAAAACAATGCCGATGAGTAAAAGCTATCAATCTATAAAGATTGACTAAAACAAACCAATTGATAACAACTAAATATGATAATATCAAATAACATACTTGGTTAATTATATTTTTATCTAGTTATTACAAATAGAATGCAACATTTATTATCGGTATGTATTTATTTATTATCTTATCCTATTAGTCATACTAATGAGTATTTGAATAATTCAATATCTAACACAGACACGATAATTCTTTATCTAATAATTTAAATAAAATTTATATCAGCAAATGACGTCATACATTTCAATAAACCATTCGCATTGCCGAGCTGATTTCGGCATTCTGCAATCGGCACAAACCGCACAATACATAAAGATATTAAACAGATAATTTATATTTTACTCACGTTGGTTGTGCCAATACCATTTTGTGTCATATAGTACCTGACGGTGGCTTCTCTTCAAGAACACAGCAATGTTCCCGACAAACATATATATATTTTTATTAAATTAATAAAATCGTTTCATCACTAAGAAATGTTTCAGTTATTATTAATCGTTAGATATTAGGTTCTAAACGCTCATAAAATTGCTATTTAGTCGTTGTTAGCCAGTTAAATACATATTTCATTCTTAACAGTAAAGAGAGGTGAAGTACACACACACACACACACACACACACACACAATAAAATACCTTGAGCACTGACTGAATTATATCTATTTTCCGACAAGCATTTATATCGAGTACAATGTACCGCATACAATCAAATGCCGGGTAGTGGAATACACGAGCAATGATATTAAACAGGTTTCAGGCACGACGATTGGTTATTATTTGGGAATATTATCAACAAACACAATATGATCAAATAGTAATCACAACTGTGTTACCAGGCTGATGATTCATCAGCGCGATTGAGGGCGCTGCGCGCAGCCCGGATCAACGCGGTTCTGCTTAAGTAGTGTTTCAATCATTCAAATCTACGAGATGTGTCAGGCGGAAGAAGCCGCATTTTAGATAAAAGGTATGTCATATCATGCCGGTTGCAGACGATAATATGTTACCAGATTTCGTAATTATTGTTAGTCATCATCATTGGTGAAGCTGTTGTTATTATTATATTAATATTAATATTTACTCATTCTCGAAATCAGTCACTTGTTTAAGCACTCTGTTGGCTTCGTTGATTTAATTATTGCAATTATTATAATTATGAATAAACTTAAATATTATATTGTACTACTGATTGACTAGATTTATTAATATTTTATTACAATAGCATATAGTATAGATATTATTTGCTTTCTGGTGTGTCAGTCTGCATGTATTTAACTGTATTAATGTGTAGATCATATTACGGGAATTATACATACTGTTGCCGTATAATTTTTATCAGCGAAATGTTTTATATAGCAAATTATTTGTTTATTTATTTGATATGCTTACTTTTACTTATAATTAAAAGTAAATTAAGCATGCACGAATGTTAACACTTATTTTATTTGCCGTTGGCTGACAATATTAAGTGTAATACCATTATACATAAATATAGTATTGGTATTATCGTTATTATTATTATTATTATTATTATTATTATTATTATTATTATTATTATTATTATTATACATTATTATTATTATTATTATTATTGTTGTTGTTATTATTATTACATATTGCAATATATTTGAAAAGTTGGGTCATACACTTGTAGAGGTCGACCATTTGCAAAGTGGTAGTGAATGACACTTGTTTGTTTGATTTTTTTGCCAAATACTGTGTTATTATTATTGAAATATCGGTAATATATTTTTATGTTTCTTTTAAATTACTTTTTTAGTTGAGTCATCGTTGATAATGAGCATAAGAAAGAATCGTCTAGTTTATTTTTAAAAATAATATTTGTAGACTGTAGATTTATATTTTTATTTATAAATTAAGTAAATCTATTTATGATAAGATATTCTTCCTTAAATATTAAGAAGATAATACATATCATCAGTTTATTACAAAGAGCTTGCTCATACAATAGAATATTTGTTACTGCTTCCATATTTGCTATAAAATTATTACATATAACAATTATTGATTAGTCTAAAAATATTAACAAAGCACAGAAAGTTGTGATTGATTTAGTTATTTGTTACAGAATGATTTGAAAGTAATACTTATTTTGAAAATTATACTACCTGATTAGCTGTAATTTATTGAAGATTTATTACGCTGAGTCGCCAAAATAAAAGCCTCACGGCGATTTATTGACAGTTTTTATTATTTCATATTACCTTGCCAATTTTGATTTATTATAATAATTTATATACATATATCAGGTCTTTATTTATTGTTATTATATATAGTTATACATAGCAATAATTAGAGACGGTTGTCTATAAAGACGGCCTGAATATTAGTGTATGACTCTCCAGATGACTATTTCTTGACTATCGAACACTGTCATCTTTCCTCCAGTGTAATCTTTTTTTATGTGTCTCGTTCACTATTATGTCGGTCTTATTATTATTACATTATTATTTTTCATTAATTATTTTTATTATTGTTATTTTAAAATTCTTTTTGCTCATTTGCTTTTTAAGTAGCTTTTCATATTTTTATTTGGATCTTCTTTAACATTGTTATCATACATTTTATTTTATCAACATTATTATTTGTAGCAATATATCATAATTTTTCTTTGTTTAGTCGTTAGCCTGTTCGTTTCAAATAGTTTTCGTTAATTGAAAGTCTTTTATTTTCTTAACGTGTAAGGCAGGCACAAACAGTGCGCAGCTTTTCACGATGATGCTTACGATTGCACATATATAGATGTCGCCAGGCAAAACAAAATAACGCAAACAAAAAATCATTTTTTGTAAAATAAATGAATAGATTATTGTTTTCAATATAAAAAGATAATTATGGGCTTGTTTACATGAAAAACTCTGTTTATCTGAACGTGCACTGGTAGCGTTCAAGACAACTGGAATACCCGGAGTACTCGATTAATTTTTTTATTCTTAGAACATTAATTTATATGTTACCATTATTATGATTATAATATAATAAAAAGTAGTCATACTGCAAATATACAAGCAGTTTAAATAGCAGGCTCAGAGCCTGCAAAGTTATTTTTTTACAATAATGATAAGTTCATATTTTCATATGTGTTAGATGAGTTAAAGCTTTTTAAATAACAAATATAGCTCAAATATTTGCTGAGTAATTGTTGGTTTGTTATTGCTACTATTGAATATAAATTTCTCAATAGTTTTTTTTTATTTAACAAAAACACATTTATTAATTGAAACTTGCATAATTATTTTAAAAGCTAAAATTGAGCTTGTCAGCTGAAAATTTCTGTAATTAGTCCTTTTGATTTTTATTTTCAGTGAATTTAAAACAAGTTAACATTGATAATAGCAAATATTTGCACGTAAAAGCATTTCAATAATAATGATACTTTTATTTTTGAAGTGGTGTCAAAAATAAATTACCTTTACTGTAAAATCAGAAAAATTACATAATTTCATTAAAAATTTCATTAACAGTTTGAACAGTAAAAAAACTACTTGATGAGAATTTTTTATTCTGATATTGTTGCTGGATGCCGAAGTAAAAATGTTAACGGATAAATACTTAGCCAAAGTACATTGCATCGTTCAATAGCTTGGAGGCGATAAAATTCTTGTTATAAAGATAAGACGACATTTTAAAAAAAAAAAATCATAATGATTACATAAAGTAATAAAGCCTTACTCACGTTCAGCCTTCTTTGCGATGATATTGGCAGATGATTAGCAGAGCCTACGTCTGCGCGCGACTCGAACATGATGTCGTCCGAGCCGATGCCGATTCAATCGCTTCTTGGGAGGGCAAGCATGGTTATGGCCGCAGCGTCGCCTCCAGCTGATGATGAATGCCGAGTGAAGAACTGATAGGAGGCTGGAGGGGCTGCGTGATACTGGGATTCATCATCTTCCCAGTCGCTGTCAGTTTACCTCGACGAGCAGCCGATCGTTCATCCATCGCTTCAGCACTGTTATTTTCTCAGCTCGAATGAGGTGAGAAGGACGCAAACAGGAAGGCCGCTGGTGAAGCACATGGTTGAAGCTGAAGCTGTCACTAAGATAGCGTCTGCTTCAGCTTGTCTCTCAATACGGTTTTTTCCACTTCGATTAATACCGCTTATCATTTCATTACTTTTATGATTTTACAAATCAACTTAATGTTTAGTATTTTTTTTTTCGTCGCTTTTATTTCTTGGCCTGTATTCTGGCTTCACTATTACATAATGTTTCTGCCTTTTATATTTTTATTTAAAAAAGTCAACTAACTTTGTGTTATTTATAAGATATTTATTTATTTAATTAATTATTTGTTTAGTTTTATTTCGATTAGTTAGCATGTTGATCTTTCTTCATTGACATTACCATAATTTTTCATCTAAAATTTTAAATTCCGAAATTTTATTGACAAATCCAATGAGCTTACTGTAAGATTTATGGTTAAAATTTAACTGTTAAATCAAAATCAAATCGAAGAACAAATTGCCGAAAAAAAAAATAGCATAGCAGAATTTAAAAATGTAAATTTTATTAAAAATGTAATAATGTTGATGTTACCCGATTTGACTAAATTGAAAGATTAATTTAAAATTACTTAATATTGCTTTAATTAAATCGAACAATATTACATTACCAAATATTGTAGTGTGTAGATTTAATAATAAATTTCATAAATGACGCTTAGCTGCAACCGAGTTCATGTGTGTAATACTCGAAGTTGCCGGTTTGGATAATTTTATTATTTTCATTTTTTTTATATAATGTTATGATGCGTCAAACGGCTGATAAATGAGCGGCTGGTGATAGGAAAGCGAATTTGTTCGCTGCTTGATACAGAAGTGAATGCTTTTATTATTCTTGTACATTATTTATATTTTAACTATTATTGTTACTATTATTATTAATAGTATTTGCATTGTAAAATCGAGTACTGTTTTAACATGTTATTATGGTAATTATTTATATTGATGGCAGTGCTAAAGTAATCATATAAGTAGAAATACAACATCATTACATACATATATACAGGATGCGTTAATAAATATGCATGTACTTAGCATGTAAAGGTACACCTTTATATATATGTATATATAAACGATAAAATAGGAATAAATGAAAACATAAATATATATGTAGGTTACACTTTGCTTTGATACGCAGTTCCGGTGGTTTCCATGTAACAGAATAGTAACGGCTTGTAACTATCAAGATCGAGTTCATCGTTCTCTACTTATTATTCTGTAAATTACGTCTAATTTGTTTATTTCATTACTACCTTTTAATAGTAGTAATATAATCATTTAATTGGGGCTCATATCATTTAAATTTACATAATCATTTTATAACATAATGAAATAACATAATTCACCACTAAATGAACAAACTGAAAGCAAATCATCTAACTACTATTATATGCACATGCTACCGTTCTAGCATTGGTGAAAGTAATATAGTCAACATGGACCAGTTTATTATTAAATACAATGTATATTTATTGACATTTAACGAGCATTTGGTACTAATAGCAGCATAGAACTGTTCAACCGAGTGCAGGGAAGTACCAATTATCGACGGAAAATAATGCAGCAACACAGATCTTGGCGAGATATCGAGCGGACCATACTGACGAGAACTAGATCTATACTGTGACATCGGAGACTTGGAAGCGCCGATGCCCTGAAGACGAACTATGTACTCATGATGGAAGAGCTCCAAAGATAAGAATGCCAGAAGAGCGATTTGCCATGTGTTTCAGAAGAGAAGCTTCATTTGCTCGCCTGAGCATGGACAAGCACTGCGCCGCTTATATGAATTGAAGTTTAATGGCATCGAGATCACAGTTGTTGAGCAATGATTGGTCGGTATTCTAAACTTCCCAGGAGAGAGCGCCTGGCGATGAGCCGCATATGTTATGCCGTTTGCGCCACCAGACAAGCGATGCTGTGTTATGCTTAAAATAAATGCTTAATGTTGCACGGAGAGATGGTAGTTTTAATCAATGTGCGATAGCATTCCAGGTATAGATCAAAGGTGACAGAAATTCTGGGGCGTGGTGATTGCAGAACTGATGGGGCTCGATACCTTAGGGAATAGCAAATATAGCCGCACGTTGTAGTTCGGGCCAGACAGATCAGACAATCGTTATTGTCTGATATCATCAGATTGCGATTATCAACGTGCCATACTACATTAAAAATTTAAAAACGACAGGTGGTTAAGCTTGAACGGTTGTTACGCTTCCGGTAGCCTGGAAGTGAAGATCGTTGTTACTAAGTATCACCAGATTTACGTGTACAAAAATGGATACTATGTAAGGCTGAGGGTGAATTGCTGAGAGAGGTGGCGTGTGTCATTGAGACACAATCAGAAAGTCAGCCATCAGATACCAATCGTTAATCTTGGCTGGTTCGCTGGGAAACCAGTCACTTGTCACGACGATTAAGAACTAACATTCTACATAACATTATGTAAAAATTGCTCATTTAGTATCATGTTTACCGTGATTAAAGGACAGTAATAGAGACTGCCTGTAGTTTCCGGAAGTGAAACTACCGCACAGTGTTTGCAAAATTTTAATAATATGCTTAACACACAGGCGGACACAGTAATTCGAAGAAAAAAGAAATGGTTTCGAGCACGCGATAAGCATACAGTAAGTCGGATCCGAGATCAACAACAGCATGTCTGTCGTCATCGAATTACACAGAATATGCAGTTAAAATCTGGTAGTGATCGATCGAGCTATCTATTCGTACGAGCGGTTAGGTTAAACGATGCTTGCAATCAAAATATTGGACGATAAAGAAGAGTCTTTTTTCAGCTAATTTAAAAATGATTTCAATACGTAAGCAAAGTTTTAAGTCTTCATTTACCTGTTCAAATAAAGACTTCAAACAATATTATGTATTTGATTAAATGACTTAGAGATACCATGAAGACGATGCCTGTCAATCTTATGCTCTGAGGCCCATGGGTTGTACCAGTGTATACAAAGAAAGATGTCTATTATATAGATTAGGCTAAACATCTGCATGAATAAAAATCTAATGATAATAATAACAAAAGGCTATGGAAGATAGTAATTCTTCAGTTGACGATTTGTTGCAGTGCAAAAGATTGCTGAAGCCATATCGTTGTCTCACGTATATTCTATATTCATCACTCGTAAAGTTTGCCGAACGCAGAGAATCACCTTGCAGTTCTGTGTCGAACACTTTGTATCAGTTAATAAAAAAAATATTATAAAAACATTACAGAATCATAAATTGAAATATAGCGACTGGCGTTATAAAGCGAAGAAAGCGAAATGGCTTAGCGAAAGTCGAAAATAAGAAAGCGGAATAAATGCCACGTTTGCTTAATCTTTAATATATACTTATAATGATCATCATAGATGATGTTATATATAAACAGCATGAATATTATTGATAATACATCATGCTTCGATATAAAAAAATTAATCAGTTATCCGGCGAATTGGGAGTTTTCATGAACAATTTAAGTCATGACCAGTACGTTCTTTTGAGCTGATATAATGTAATTAAGAATATTTGAAAGCTCAGCGCTGAATTAAAGAGACAAGCTCCGATTTATTTATTGAAAGTAGCTTCATAATATGATTTAGGTGAAAAAAACAAAGACATAAAAGAAGACAAGCCTCTCACGATCACAAGAAATTGAGTCATCGGCGCGACGTTCATTTCGAGAGTTCACACAAATATTAACATTAATAATATTAATAAAAATAATACCGGCCAATACTAATATCGCCAGCGAAGACGGGAAATACAGGAATGCACACAGCACAAAGTTTGATCGCAACAGCAGGTCGAAACAAATAAATAAAAATTATGTATATTGTTATAATGATTGATAACATGCAATTTATGCCTTATCTAAAAACAAAATAAAACGGGAGAAAATATATATAAATTAACAGTATCAAATAATTTCATAATTATAACGCAAAAATTTACAAATTCTACTTTTTAGTTCAATCGAGACTTGTGTCTATAAACACAGTCGGGCTACATATATATATATATATATGTATACATATATATATATACATATATATAATATATATATAGCTATATGTATATATATATACATATATTATATATATATATATACATTTAGTTGTTAGTGGTGCAAGCTTAGTAAGATGGTTCGCGATTGATTTAAAATTAAATTTCAGTGAGCACATGATCGTCGATTAATCATCGTTAAAATACGTGAAAGCTTAAGTGGTTGTACGATTATACGCAATATGTATTATAGACATGAATATATATGAGTATATATATTTATGTGCTTAAAATCGGAAGTCAACTTGGCATGATACTTAACCATATATGTACGAGCGCTGGTTGAACGGTATATATGGGATATGGGGATAATAAAAAATAAAATAACAAACGAAGATGTTACATAGTAGGTGGGTGGCTGAAAAAAAAAAAAATAATCTAGTCATTAATGAAAAGACCGGAGTAAAATGGGGCAAAATACATATGTTATGGGTTTGAAAGCGTAAAAATATAATACTCAATAAGCCATTAACAAGCCACCCTGACTGATAACCGACGCGTTTTATTAATTAGACATCGTGAATTTTGCCATACTAATGCATATTGATAAATAAAATAACGATTAACAATAGACCTTGCGTTATCGAGATTGTTAATTGCTTAATAACTTCTGATTGCATCGCACATAGCGAATATAAAAATAATACATGTAACAAAAAAGAAAAAAATGGTGTGAGCTGAGTCATCCATACTGTTATATTTTTTTTAAGTATCTTTTTGTATGTTTGCAAAGTTTAATATTAATTATTACCTTTTATTATTTCTTTCTTTATCAATTTGTATTTTTTAATTTAATTCTGACACAAGTCATAGTATACGCATAACTTATTACAGTGCTCATCTCTTTATCTAATTTTTAGGTGAAATATATAAAGTTAATAATAATACATAATAAATCTATATTATTAATTTATAATATTAATGATCATTAGTAAAGACTAAAATGAATAAATAAAGTAAATTAATGAAAGAAGCAGAGATATATATGTAAAAGAATTTTTTTACGACATCATGTTGAATGGTGGCAGGATGAATCATCGGTGTTTAAGCAGTGTTTTAGACTTACGGGCATTCACCTCTCCATTTATTTTTAGAATGACAGAATATAAATTATTAATAATAATAATAATAATAATAATAATAATAATAATAATAATAATAATAATTAAATAATAATGATAATGATACATTGTCACTGTTAATAATTTCTATATAAAGCAAGTAATTGATGCGAAAAAATTGAAATAAATCAATTAAAATAAAAAAAAAGATGCATAATAAATAATAAAATGCAATATTTGTACTTGAATTAAATATTTATGTAAAGTTGTTTCAAAAAAAAAAAAATCAGTCACGAATAATTTTAATGCGTAAGTTAAGTAATTGTAAAAAATTCATTTGGGTGAGTGAATAATTATTAATTATCCAAATGAATTTCCAGTGGCATGTTATGTATTAAGAGGTAAAATAATAAAAACAAAACTAAATAATAATTCAGTAAACAGAATTGAAATGATTATAATAATTGAAGTTAGCCCGCGCGTTAATTTCATAATTATCTTATTACCATGAAAATATAGTTGCGTTGTAGTTGAAAAGTCGTGCAAAAGCACGCTACAAAATGAAAATAAATAATAAATTAATTAATTAAAATAAAAATTAAAAAAAAATTATCACGACTATTTTATCAATTCGATGGTATAATTATAAGTTAATAAATTATCAGTGAGCTATTGAATGTGTATAGTGGTAATAATTGTTATTATACTAGAATTCACAGAAATGGGTTTTCAGTTTCAAAAAAAAAAAATCACTAAAAAATTTATGAATTTTTTTACCACTTATTATTTTGACTTCAAGCCCGTTATAATTGTTGTAATTGTTTATTACCTATATGTTCCTTTTATTATTTTGATTAATTACTTTGTTTACTAGGAGTAACGATGAGTTTGGCATATAGCTTGCAAAGCAACAGCTCAACAATCAATCAATTCATCAGACGTCGAGCAGCGTATTTCAGATAAATGCAAAACGTCGTCTTATCTTATTCCGACAAGCAACCGATCAAATGGTTATTATTATTATTATATTATTATTACTATTAATATTATTATTTTTTTCTTCAGCTTTTTTATTTGCAGATGATAATAAAGCAAATGTAATAAATTTGTGTGAAAACCACATTGTCGCGATTATACTTTGATAATTATATTTTAATTACATTCTATGTACAATAAAAAGGACAGGGAGATTAATGAAAGATCAGTTGTAAACCCGAAGAATAATTCAAATAAATGATATCCACACTGATTAAATTGAATTTGACCTGGGTTTCCGCATTATTTTCCAATAAGCATGGCTGTGTTTATTTTATATTTTTTCTTTTTTCATTTAAATAGTCCTTAATACTGTACAGACTGAATATTGGATGATTAAATGCATTCAATATCATTAATTTCGCTTTTCAATCCAGCCATTCCTGATCATTATGTAAAAGATAAACTTTTATTTTTGATACAAGACTAAAGACTTTCATTCAATAATGTCCAATTACTTTATCAATTGTTGCTGATTTTAATATTATTATTTTATTATTATTATTATTATAGTAATTAATATTTATTGTTCATTTCTTTAGTCATTATTTTAAATACGTATAATAATAGTATTTTATTTGTTCAAATAAAACGTGCTTCAGAGTCTTCTTTAAATGCAAAAAGTAAACACGTGTATTTGATATATATTGTTATTATTTTGTGTTTTATCTTTTCAATCTTATACATTTGAATGCATTATGTTGCTAAAAAATTTTTGATATTAAATTAAACATGAAAGAAGAAAAATATATTGATAAATTTATACCAGTACATTTATTTGATTTGCACAACAATGTAAAATTGATAAATAAAAATAATGTATCCAGCCGTACTACATGGGATAATACCTTGCTTCATAAAAAAAAACTAACAAATTTTTAATTCCGGTTGCTATCAAATTTAAATCTAAATTGAGCATTTTGACGATAACAACAAACGATTACTTTTTAAAAAATTTTGTTGCAGTCACACTTGCCGCCTTTAAAGTACAGCCTTAAATATATATTAGTTATTATTGTTACTTCAGCTTCTGTTGGATTGTTTTATTATAATGCATTGTTTATTGTTTTTACTTCTTTGTCTTAAAAATATCTTTATTTGCATAGCAAAATAAGGGACACGGAGTGGTGAGTTAAGACAATGTGCATTAATTGCAATTTTTAAGTCGCTGATAATCGTCGAACTTGCTGAGGATGACAATAAAACAGAAACAACATATTGGATGCTGGATAATCAACGATAAATGAGTATCAGTTGTCCATTGCGTATCTGGGTCCTCTTTGGCATTTCGGAATTGCTTCGCTTTCATTTACCTTCCATAATTCAACATCGTTAGCTAATTGGATCATCAGGATTTGTGCACTCAACAGTGCTTGTATGGAAAGCAAAACTGTTCTTATCGGCTCAGAGAGCTGGACTCATTTGTCTTTCCAGTAGGTCTAAGTTAAATTCTTCAAAAAAATATATTTTTAAATATTTTACATGTTTATACTCAATTTATAAATTTATTTTTTTACGCCTCTTCATAATTTATTAATTTTTATTTAGTTGAAAGAATTTAGTCGACAGAAAACAGTCATTAACTTGTCCAGTATATTTTTATTTTATAATCTTAACAGTATTCATTTATAATATTATTTCCTTGTAATTTAATTACCTGTCAATATTCGATGATAAATTTTAGTAATAAACCTGGTCTTTAGGTGCGCTCATTGGATAATCTTCTGGTAAAACACAATTCTGGATTCAGACCACCTTCAAAGCGGTGAATCCTCGGGCCCGGTGACAATAACATGGAAATAGTCGCGCATTAGCCTGGCATTGCACTGAGCCAGGAACGGATAGCTCCTGCATCAATCTGTGTTTCCTTTGATGATCCTTCGGCAACGATGCCATGTTTACGCGTTTAATTCTAAAGTGTAAAATAATGGCTTAAAAAAGGAATTATCATTCTTAACCTCATAAGTCATAACAGTACTGTTACTTCTTTTCTCGGTCTCTAATTCAAACAGCACATGACTTTCATGCACATTAATCGGAATGTAGCGTTAAGGTAACATTATCATACATATTTAGTTTTTTAACAAAATAAAATTTTTGTAAAATCCATTAACTAAAGTGTTAATGTTATTATGATTATAAATTTTTTAATGAGAATCATGACGTTCAATGCCAAAGAAAAAAATATTTAGTTTCTTTTCACATGTAATTTTAAAAACCAAGTTACGAAGTTTAGCATGACAGATTACTATTTTACGAGCTGGTGTTTCTTTTTTAATTATAAAATTGCAATTATGAATTATTAGTGATACCAAAAATAAGAGAATGAAAAAAATGCTAGCGAGACGCCGATGACTATAAAAGCGGCATAAAAAACCGGAAGAGTTATTGTAGCTGAAGTAGCAAAATAAAAATACATAAAATATGTGATACATTTGTTGGGAAAATAAAATTACTGAACGGTGCATGCCTCTCTTACGATAAATAATGCCCACGTTGAACCCGGGTTAATAAGTTGCTGGGACGGGTATTATATTATTTATTAAAATAGATTTAAGTATCCAAGTATAAACTGAAAATATGATTTTTCAATCAGTATATGACACAACACGACGATGGTGGTGATATTGGTTTATAGTGCGTATTACGGGCAGCCGCGATGAAGTGTTGCTGTTGATGATGGTGATTGCGTAGTTGCTTCCTCACTTCGTACCTGTATAGCACGGATTTTCTTTCTTTCAGTTTCCAGTGTTCAGTCGTTCAATCTCGCTCTTCTTTCTCACTCACAAACTTCCAAAAACGTAATGAAAGTGTGTCCAATGATGTCTAAACACAAGCAAATGTACAAGTGCTGTAATACTAAATATAGCTTGCTTACACAAAAAGAGACAACAAGATATTACTTTTTAATTACGGTTGGTCGACAAGAGATTTTTAATGATGGCGGGCGTTTTGAAATTATAGTTTACCCGTAATAAATTCACTCATTGCGGCTTTTATTTTATGAAAAAATTTTTAAATTGCATGACGGCAAATATTTAGCAAATCCAATTATTTAATTAAATTTTGTTTTAAGAAATATGAGTAACGAGTAATGAGTGCGATGCACTCTGTCAGTTATCAGATCTCGATATGCGCTGACGTTCTTATTGTTTGTTTATTGTGTACTGACAATAATACTGAATTAAGCAGTCCTTCCATTAATCCATTGATAAACCATCAAAGCAACATGACAACAGCAATAAACTTGGAATAAAAAATAATGATAATAAATGACACTGAAGTTGACAGATATAAAAATTTTTTTTAGATATTTATAGCAATTAAATAATTGTAAAAAAAATTAAATTAACAAGTTTCACATGCAAAAATGAATAAAAATTACAAGTGAAAATTTTTAGAAGTATTTTTTTATTGTAATTGATTTATTAAAAAAATTTTTAAAATTAACAGCTGACTGCCGACTTCAGTATTATTGATAATAATAAAAAACAAAATAAGACGTCAGCGCCATCGAGAGGATGTAATACGAGAGTGCATCGCACTCATTACTCGTTACTCATATTTCTTAAAACAAAATTTAATTAAATAATTGGATTTAAGCAAATAAATTTGCCGTCAGCAATTATTTAAAAATTTTTTCATAAAATAAAAGCCTGAAATAGTGAATTTTATTGGAGTAAATATAATTTCAAAAACGCCCGCCACATTAAAAATCTCTTGTCATTGTCCGTAATTAAAAAGTAATATCTTGTTGTCTCTTTTGTGTAAGTAAGTATATTTAGTATTACAGCACTTGTACATTTGCTTGTGTTTAGTTGTATTGGACACATATTCATTACGTTTTTGGAAGTTTCTAGGAGTGAGAAAGAAGACGAGACGAAACGACTGAACCTGAAACTGAAAGAAAGAAAAATACTGTGCTATACAGGTACAAGTGAGGAGTAACTACACAATCACCATCATCAACATTCAACATCATCCGTAATACCCGTAATACCACTAGTAAACCAATATCACCACCATCGTCGTGTTGTGTCGTATACTGATTGAAAAATTTATTTTTTTCAGTTTATACTTGGATACTTAAATCTATTTTAATAAATAATATAATACCCGTCCCAGCAACTTGTAACCCGGGTTCAACGCGGGCATTATTTATCGTAAGAGAGGTATGCACCGTTCAAGTAATTTTATTTTGCTAAATAATACATATTTTATTATTTTTATTTTATACTTCAGCTACAATAACTCTTCCGGTTTTTTATGCCGCTTTTATAGTCATCGGCGTCTCGCTAGCATTTTTTTCATTCTCTTATTTTTGGTATCAATAATAATATCAATTGCGATTTTATAATTTAAAAAAAAAAAAAAAAAAAAAAAAAACACCAGCCGTAAAAAATAATCTGTCATGCAAACTCGTAACTTGGTTTTTAAAATTATATGCCGAGAAAAACTAAATATTTTTTTCTTTTGGCATTGGAGGTCATGATCTCCATTAAAAAATTTATAATCATGATAACATTGGCTTTTTTTAATGGATTATTTTACAAAAATTTTATTTGTTAAAAAACTAAATATGTATTTCAATGTTACTTAACGCTACATTGATTAATTTGCATGAAAGTCATGTACTGTTTAGTTAGAGACCGAGAAAGAGTACTGAGTACTGTTATGACTTATGAGGTTAAGAATGATAATTCCTTTTTTTAAGTAATTATTTTACCTTTTATAGAATTAAACAGTAAACATGGCATCGTTGCCGAGAAGGATCATCAAAGAAACACAGAGATTGATGCAGGAGCCTGTTCCTGGCATCAGTGCAGTGCCAGATGAAACTAATGCGCGGTATTTCCATGTTATTGTCACCGGGCCCGAGGATTCACCCTTTGAAGGTGGTCTGTTTAAACTAGAATTGTTTTTACCAGAAGATTATCCAATGAGCGCACCTAAAGTTAGGTTTATTACTAAAATTTATCATCCGAATATTGACAGGTAATTAAAATTACAAAATAAATATTATAAATGAATACTGTTAAGATTATAAAATAAAAATATACTGACAAGTTAATTTGTTTTCGTAATAAATTCTTATCGCTGTAAATAAAATTAATAAATTATAAGAGGCGTAAAAATAAATTTATAAGTGGAGTATAAACATTAAATATTTAAAAATATATTTTTTTTTTTAGGCTTGGAAGAATTTGCTTAGACATACTGAAAGACAAATGGAGTCCAGCTCTACAGATAAGAACAGTTTTGCTTTCCATACAAGCACTGTTGAGTGCACCAAATCCTGATGATCCACTAGCTAACGATGTTGCTGAATTATGGAAGGTAAATGAAAGCGAAGCAATTCGAAATGCCAAAGAGTGGACCCGTAGATACGCAATGGACAACTGATCTCAGCTTTGTCGTTATTATCCAGCATCCAACATGTTGTTTCTGTTGTTATTGTCATCCTCAGCAAGTTCGACAATTATCAGCGACTTAAAATTGCAATTAACCTGGCACATTGTTCTTCTACCATACTCACCACCCGTGTCCACTATTTTGCTATGCAAATAAAGATAAATTTTTTAAGACAAAGAATTAAAACAATAAACAATGCATTATGTAATAAAACAAATCCAACAGAAGCTGAAGTAACAAATAATCTAATATATATTTAAGGCTGTACTTTAAAGGCAACAAGTGATGATTTTGCAACAAAATTTTTAAAAATAATCGTTTGTTGTTTTCGTCAAATGCCCTATTTTTTGCTAGTTTAGATTTAAATTTATTAAGCAACCGGAATTAAAAATTTATTAGTTTTTTTTTTTATAAACAAAAATTATCCCATGCAGTACAAGTTGATACATTATTTTTATTTATCAATTTACATTGTTGTGCAATGTATCAAATGTTTTGGTATAAATTTTTATCAATATATTTTTTTCTTTCTTTCATGTTTAATTTAATATCAAAAATTTTTTAGCAATTAAATTCAAGTATAAGTTGAAAAGATAAAACAAAAATAATAACAATTATATAAATGCTTACACGTGTTTTCTTTTAAGTTTAAAGAAGCACTCTGAAGCACGTTTTTTATTTGAACAAATAAAATACTATTATGCTTATATTTAAAATAATGACTAAAGAAATGAAACAATAAATATTAATTACTATAATAATAATAATAATAAAAATAATAATATTAAAATCAGCAACAATTGATAAAGTAATTGGATTATTGGATGAAGAGTCTTTAGTCTTGTATCAAAAAATAAAAATTTATCTTACTACACACGATCAGGATGGCTGGATTAAAAACGAATAAAATTAATGATATTGAATGCATTTGGTCATCGGGCCATATTCCAGGTGTACAGTATTAAGGATATTTAAATGAAAAAGAAAAAATATAAAATAAACACAGCTATGCTTATTGATAATAATGTACCCAGGTCGTAAAAAAATTCAATTTAATAACAGTGTGGATACTATTTAAATTATTTTCTTCGGGTTTGTGATAAATCCGTGCTTTCACACCTCCTGTCCTTTTTATTGTACATAGAATTAATTAAAATATAATTATCAAGTATAGTCGCGACAATGTGGTTTTCTTTTTTCGTTTATTGCATTTGAAACGATATGTCGCAAATAAAAGTTGAAGAAAAAAAAATAATAATATTAATAGTAATAATAATAATATAATAATAATAATAACCATTTGATCGGTTGCTTGTCGGAATAAGATAAGACGACGTTTGCATTTATCTGAAATACTCTTCGACGTCTGATGAATTGATTGATTGTTTGAATGTTGCTTTAAAAATATGTAAACTCATCGTATTTTATAAATAAAATAAAGTAATTAATAAAATAATAAAAGGAACATATAAATAATTTTAATACTATAATTTAACGAGCGAGTCAAAAATAATTAGTTAAAAAAATTCATGTAATTTTTTAGTGATTTTTTTTTTTTTTGAATTCAAAATTACATTTCTGTGGACTAGTATAATAATAATTATTACCATATACACATTCAATAGCTCACTGATAATTTATTAACTTATAATTATACCACTCACAAATTGATAAAGATAGTCGTGATAATTTTTTTTTTAATTTTTATTTTAATTAATTAATTTATTATTTATTTTCATTTTGTAGCGTGCTTTTCACGACTTTTCAAGCTACAACGCAAGCCCTAGCATGGTAATAAGATAATTATAAATTAACGCGCGGGCTTTTCAATTTATTTATAATCATTTCAATTTGTTTACTGAATTATTATTTAGTTTTGTTTTTATTATTTTACTCTTAAACATAACATGACACTGGAAATTCATTTGGATAAATTAATAATTATTCACTCACCCAAATGAATTTTTTTACAATTCCCAATTAACTTACGCATTAAAATTATTCGTGACTGATTTTTTTTTTTTTTTGAAACAGCTTTACATAAATATTTAATTCAATTACAAATATTGCATTTTATTATTTATTATGCATCTTTTTTTTTATTTTAATTAATTTATTTCATTATTTTTTCGCATCAATTATTACTTGCTTTCTATATAGAAATTATTAACAGCCGACGTTGATTTTTAAATCATTATCATTATTATTTAATTATTATTATTATTATTATTATTATTATTATTATTATTATTATTATTATTAATAATTTATATTCTGTCATTCTAAATAATAAATGGAGAGGTGAGTATTGGCGCTAAGTCTAAAAACACTTTAAACACCGATATTCATCCGCCACCATTCAACATGATGTCGTAAAAAAATTCTTTTACATATATATCTCTTCTCTTTCTTTCATTATTTACTTTATTTATTCATTTTATTCTTTTACTAATGATCATTAATATTATAAATTAATAATATAGATTTATTATTATTATTATTAACTTTATATATTTCACACAAAATTAGATAAAGAGATGAGCACTGTAAAATTAAGTGCGTATACATGACTTGTGTCAGATTAAATTAAAAAATACAAATTGATAAAGAAGAAATAATAAAAATTAATAATTAATAGTAAACTTTGCAAACATACAAAAGATACTTAAAAAATATAACAGTATGATGAGCTGAGCTCGGTCACCATTTTTTTCCTTTTTTTTTTTGTTACATTATTATTTTTATATTCAAGCAGGTCGCGATGCAATCAGAAATTATTAAACGAATTAACATCTCGATAACGTCACGAGGTCTATTGTTAATCGTTATTTATTTATCAATATGCATTAGTATGGCAAAATTCTCACGATGAAACTAATTAATAAAACGTGCATCGGTTATCAGTCAGGGTGGCTTGTTAATGGCTTCATTGAGTATTATTATTTTTACCTTTCATTATAACATATGTATTTATTTATATTTTACTCCGGTCTTTTCAGCATTAATGACTAGATTATTTTTTTTTTTTTTTCAGCCACCCACCTACTATGTAACATCTTGTTTTCTGTTATTTTATTTTTTTTTTTTGATCCCATAATATACATATATATAATCATACCGTTCCAATTGTATCATAAAAGATATGGATTCCAAATTCCCATGCCAGAGTTTTCTTCCATTTTTACAAGCGCATAAATATATATTCATATTTAGTTATATATTCATGTATATATATAATATATATTTAAGTATAATCATTTTAACAATTTAAACCACGCGTATTTTAACGTGAATTAATCAATAAATCAATATTATTATACATTGAAATTTAAATTTTAAATCAATCACCAGATTTATTATCTACCTTCGCTTGCACCGCACTAATAATAAATATATATATATATATATATATATATATATATATATATATATATATATATATATATATATATATATATATATATATATATATATACATATATATATATATATGTATATAAATATGTTTATAGATTTTTTTAAAAAGCCGATTGAACAAAAAGTGAAGATTTATAAATTTTTTTGTGTTATAATTATATAAAGTTACTATTAGGACTATTAGGAGCGGTATATAAATTTCAAGAGCACCACCAGTGTATTAATTTAAAAAAAATATTTTACCTATTAAAATTTGATTTATAATTTTCTCCACCTTCAGTCTAACAATATCAATCGCGAGAAGACTTAATAATAATTATTATTTTACTGTAATTAAATAGCTCTTTATTACGGTTCTCTTTGTGTTAGAAGCTACAGAAATTACTTACATCTATATATTTATAATAATAAAAATAATAGTAATAATAATTATTTTAATTATTATTATTATCAACATTATTATTATTATTATTATTATTAGAACTTTAATAACGAGAATGAAGATGATAAGGCTAGGATTTAGCATATAATACACGTGAATAAAAGCGGTACCGGCGGTTCAACGAGATCATAAATACGCTTATCTATTGTTCTTTTTGGGCTTTTATCTTATCATTTGATTTTCTCCATCACGAGCTTTCGCATTGTATGAAATGGAAGCTCAATGGCAATAGAATAGTCCGGAGTCTAAATAAAATATTTAAATAATAGGATTGAGAACACATTATCAAGGATATCAATACATAACATAAGCCAAAGATTTTAAAACATCGGCTTTTACAAGATAAGCTACTCTATAAATCATTATTTAATTAATAATGTAAATATACATTAACTTGTCTGACTGAAATTTTTATTTTTGGTGTGCTCTACGTATATCACTTTGTTATGATTATAAATGTTTATGATAATTTATTTATTAGTTATTTTTTTCGTATCCAGTATAAATGAATAATCTCGGGCACCATATATTATTATTATTACTTTAAACATTATTTATCTCTCAAGCACTTAATTTATATATAATAAGTTTAAATGAAGGAATGTACGTAGATTTTATCTCCAAAGTGAGAATAATAATAATAATAATATTTAATACTATTAATTTATATATATTTTTTTCAATTTTATTTATTTTTTTTTTTTTTAGAAATAACTGCTAGATAAATTCATAAATTACGTATTGTATTCATTTATATAATATACACGTTTTTATTTATTTGTTTCAGCCCTGCTCAAAACGACACACGTTAAGAGCTTTGTGCTATTTATAATCATGTGCATTTCAATTAACTATCATTTTCCTTGGCGTTATTATTATTATTATTATTATTATTTTTATTAATATTATTAATGTTAATATTTATTAGTGAGACTCTCCGAGTAGTCATTCACTCGATCATTCAATTTTCTTGTGATCAATGAGAGACTTATCTTCTCTTTTATATATATTTATTTATTTATATATTTATATCTTTGTTTTTTTTTCCATAGGCTAAATATTATGCAAAGCTACTTTAAATAAATAAATCATCAACTTGTCTCTTGAGATTCAGCGATCAAGCTCAAATATTCTTAATTACATTATCTCAAGCTCAGAAAATTTGATACTGTATGACTTAAATTGTGATTTGTTATAGAAAATCCCAATTCGCCGGATAAACTGATTAATTTTTTTTTTTATATCAGAGTATGATTATTATTATCAATAATAATTCATATATTTATATATAACATATCTATCTATGATGATGATCGATATAAATTATATATTAAGATTAAATACTTAAACATTAACATTTATTCCACTCTTATTTTTTCCACTTTCTCGTAATTTTTCGCTTTTTTATTTGCTTACTCGCTACGTGTCACTATATTTCAAATTTATGGTTTACGTAAATATTTTTTTTATAATATTTTTTTTTTTTTTTTTTTTTTGAAAGCTTGAGTACAGAAGACTGTTCCGGTTGACTGGAATACAAAGGTGATTCTCACCACGTTGGAACAAGCCTTTTACGGGTGATGGAGATATAGAATATACGATAGTGGATGGCGGTTGTATTGTCTTTTGCACTACATAACAAAACGACCAGGTAACTGAGAAAATTTTCTCTTCCATAAGTATTTTTGTTATTATTATCCTCAAATTTTTTATTTTCATTCATACGAATGTTTATGTGTATATATGGAACTGCATATTTATCTTTTTATATATACACTGGAGACTCCTGACCGGTCAATAGTCTAAACATAGATGTAGGCATCGTCTTCATGAGTATCTGTAACAAAAAAATTCATTTTAGTCAATAAATAATGTATTTGGAGTGTTTTAATTTGAACAAGGTAAAAATTAGAGCTCTTTAAAGGGCACAACTATAGTGAAATCGATTTTTTTTCATATTTCGAAAGGTTATGCCTTTGAAAAAAAGATACTAAAATTTTAAATCGACATCTCAAATAGTTTTTGAGTTACAGCCATCATTTAAAGAGTAGCCGCTCGGCAGTTAGACAAATGATCCGATCACTACCAAATTTTTTTCTGCATATTCTGTGTATAGTTCTCCATACAATGACCCTCCAGTTTTTTGATCGGATCAACAGTGGAGGACCTTTTTTTTAGCACCGTCGGAGATCGCGTGTAACTCGAAAAATATTTAACTTTTTTCTTCAAAAATTTTACTGTGTATTCTCAAAATGTGTGTTAACATATTATTAAAATTTTTCAAACAATTGATACAGTAGTTTTTTTTTAATTCCCAAAAATCGCCTTTTTTAGGCTGTCTCACTAGTTATGTCCTTTAAACAAATAAACATGTAAATGCTAAATAGAACTTAATTTTACATAGTGTTATGCTAAATTAATTAGTTCTTTATCGATCGTGAAATAATAAGTTTACCTCCCCAACAGACGTAGCCAAGAGATTAACGATTTTCTCATGTGGCACAGCAACAACACTCTGATTGTTAATCTCGATTATTCTGTGGCCCACACGCACGCCACCTCTCTCAGCAATTCCACCCCTCAGTAAACTACATATTACACCATTTTGTACACTAAATCCTAGTTGATACTTAGTATCCGGCCTCTTAATCTTCACTTCAACTACCGGAGCGCATGGCACAACCGTAAGCTTAACCACTGTCTGATTTTTAGAATTTTTAATGTAAGTCTGGCACGTTGATAATGGTAATCCTACAAGTGATACTCCATTAATAGCAATTATCTGATCGCCAATGTTGAGCTGACCACAACGTGCGGCCGCACCGGCTGGCGCAAGATTTGCTATTACTACCGTAGGTAGCATCGAGCCCCATCCAGATTCTACAATCACCACACCCAGGATTTCGCCTTTTGCTTTGGGTACTACCACCTGGAATAATTTATCGCATTAATTAAAACTACCATCTCTACATTGCAACAATTAGCTTGATTTTATTTTTCATAACCAGCCGTATTTTTACCTCCTTTTGCATTTCTTTTTTGGCAAACATCTGCAACTCATCGCCAAATATCTCCTGGGAGTTTAGAACTTCCTGATAATCCATTTCCTTAACGAAGCTGTGATCCTCGATGCCATTGGCTTTTAGAAATTCCATATAAGCAACCTGAAACGCTTGTCCAATACTTTGGGCGATAAATTGAGCTTCCTCGCTCTCAAACACATGGCAAATCATCTTTGGCGTTCTATTTATCTTTGGAGCCTCTTCCATCTCATGAGGTACGAAACGTCTTCGGGCCATCAGCACTACCAAGTCTCCGATGTCCGCAATATAAGATATAGTTCTCAGAGCATGGTCCATCATTATTTCCTTAAGATCTGTATTTAATACCATTATTTTTTCCGTCGATATGAACAGATCCACTTCTGCACTCGGTTGAGTTTCACCATCTGGTGCCTGTAAAATTTTAATTAACTCAGTTAAATTCAATAAATATAGTTAACATTTTAATATTAAACAGTTATGTTATTTACTCACCAATGCCTAAAGTCAAGCGAGCAGCATGGTAAAGCATAATGAGTTAGTTAGATGAGTTTGCTTTCAATTTGTTTCATTTAATTAGTTACATTCAATGTTATTTATTATTTATAAAATGATTATGTAAAAAATTTAAATGATATTAATTTAAATAATATTATAATTTATACTATTAAAAGGAGTAAGTATTAAATAAAATAAATTAAATTGAGAGTTACGAATGTAAATAAGTAGAGGACGATGAGCTCAGTCTTGATGAGACTTGCAAACCGTTTTCTATTTCGTACATAGAGTACCAGGCTAAACATCAAACAAGTGTACATATATATTTATGTTTTCATTTATTCCTATTTTATATTTATATATACATATATATAAAGATTGTACTTTACATATAAGTACATACATATTTATTCGCGCGCGTGTGTGTGTGTGTGTGTGTGTGTGTTTTATTTTTTGGTATATTGCTAGCGCATAAATATAAATAAATTACCATGTGAAGCGTGTCTAAAATTAGTCTCGATTACAATGCATATATATTAATAATAATAGTAACAATAATAGTTAAAAAAAATATAAATAATAATAAGAATAATAAAAGCATTCACTTTACAACATCAAAGCGAATAAAGTGCACTCATATCACCATTATCATTATCAATGACCATCATGTATTGTATAAAAAAAAAAAAATGAAATAATAAAATTATCCAAACCGGTAACTCAGTGTACAATTATTGAACTCGGTTTGCAGTAAATCGAGAAGAGTCATTTTATTAAAGAATTTAATTATTAAAATCACACCTCTCTGATATTTAATTAATGTAATTGTTGGATTTAATTAAACAATATTAAGTGATTTTTTAAATTAAATCTTTTGTGAGATTTGAGTAAATCCGAGATTAATTCATCAGCATTATTACATTTTTAATAAAAATTTTATTTTTTAAAATTCTATATGCAATTTTTTCCTTGAAATTTTTTCTTCAATTTCAGTTTTGATTTTTAACAGTTAAATTTTTATTATAAATGCAGTAACGTTGATTTATTAATAAAATTTCGAATTTAAAAAAATTTTAGATGAGAAAATTATATTAATGTCAATGAAGAAGAAATCAACATGCCAAACTCAATCAGAATAAAACAAACAAATAATTAATTAAATAAATAAATATGTAAATAAACAAGCAGTTATTGTTTTTTAAAATAAAAATATAAAAAACAGAGCGAACACTAATAATAATTAGTAAGGATACAGAATTGAAGAATAAAGCCACGGGAAGAAAAAATAAACTAAACATTAAGTTGGTTGTAAAATCATAAAAATAATAAATAATAAGTAATTGAATTAATCAGAGATTAATTATTATTAGGGACAAGCTGAGCGGACCTTTATCTTAGTGACAGCTTCTTCAACCATGTGCTTCTTAAGACGCTTACGACGTTTGCGTCCCCCTTCCTCTTCCACCTCGACCGAACCGAGAAAATGTAGTCTGAAAACGGTGGATGGACCGATCGAGCCGCCGATCGGGGCCAGCTTTCCTGACGACGAGGTCTGGGATGATGATCCCAATTGCTGGGTCTCCACCTGCTGCTGGCCCCCACCGGCAACACTCCCTATCAGTTCTTCACTCGAGTCGCATTCATCCTCGTCAATGCTGCCCTGGGAGGCGACGCTGCAACGGCCATAGCCATGCTGCCCGCTCCCATAGTTTAAGAGCGATTGAATCGGCACCGGCTCCGGGACGACATCCTTCACCGAGTCGCACGCGCGCGCCAAACAAACAGACAAACAGAAAGGCTCTGCTAGTCACATTGCCAATAGCATCACCAAAGGAAACAAGGCAATGAGCCAAGGCTTTTTATTACTTTTATTAATCATTATGATTTTTTTTTTTTTTTTTTTCGTCTCTCTTATGCTTCTAAAAATTTTTATCGCCTCAAAATTAATTGGACAATCGCAATAAGCGCTATTTAAAATTATTTATCCGTTGAAAAAATTTTTACTTCATCATCCAGCAGCAATTATCAAGAATAAAAATTTCTCATCAAATTAATTTTTTTTTTTTATGATTAAATTGTTAATGAAAATTTTTTTAATAAATTACATGAATTTTCTATTTTTAAATAAAGAGGTATTTTTATTTTTAAACTTCACGTCGATATCGTTGTAATTTAATGAGAAATCTTTATACGTTGTAAATGTCACTGTGTCAATGTTAACTTGTTTTAAAATTCTAAAAAATAAAATCAAAAAGTTTAATTGCAAATTTTTTCAACTGACAAGTAATTTTAAGCTTTTAAAATAATTATGAAGCTCTAATTTTAAATAAAGTAATGTTTTTTGTTAAATAAAAAAAAAAACTATTGTTTGAAATTTTATATTCAATAGCAGCAATAATAAATAATAATTATAAGCCGATAAATTTGAGCTATATTTGTTATTTTAAATGCTTTAATAATCTAACATATAGAAAGTATAGAACCGTTATGCATTATTATAAAAATAGCTTTGCAAGATGCAATTTTAAATACTTATTTAAATGCCTTAGCATATTTGCACAATATCTACTCAATTATAATTATAATCATAATAATAATAACATATATAAATTATTGTTCTAGCTTAAAAAAAAATTAATCAATTACTCAGATTTCCGTAGCATTACGTGATTTATACAATTGCCACTTCAATTATTTTGTTTTTCATGCCAATAAATAAGAATAATAATTATTATTTTTTATATTAAGAAAACAATAATCTAATACATTTATTTTAAAAAAATGATTTTTTTTGTTTCGTTATTTTTATTTTAAAACACAACGACGTGTGTATATGTGCAATTAAGCATATCGTGAAAAAACATTTTATTTATTACTACTATACGTTAAGAAATAAAAAGACCTAAATTACTGGCAAGCATATTTGAGAGCAGACGAACGGCATTTAAACAAAGAAAAATTATAATTATAATTATACAAATAATAATGATAATAAATGTTGATAAAAAATAAAATTAATGTTGATATTTAAAGAGATTAAAAAATAAAAAAATATGAAAATACTTAAAAGTAAATGAGTAAAAAAATTTTTAAAATAACAATAATAAAAATAATTAATGAAAAAATAATAATAATAATAATAATAATAAAAGACCGACATAACAGACAGACAGACACATAAAAAAGATTACACTGAGAAGATGACAGTGTTCGGTGGTCGGGTGGTGTTCGTGATGTGAGGAAGGGGGTCGCTACACTGAAACATTCAGGCCTCTTTGCATAGACGGCCGTCTCACAATTAGTTTATATGTATAATATATATAATAACAATAAAAATAATAAATATAAAGATAATTATATATGTAAATAATTATTATAATAAATCAAATTAACAAAATAATATAAATAATAAAACTGTCAATAAGAATCGCCGTTTAGACTTTATTTTTTTTACTCAGCGTGGCTCCGTCTTCAATAAAATTTTTAGCTAATAATTTAATTATAATTTTTTAAAATAATTATTACTCAAATCATTCTGGTAAATGCACTAAATAACTAAATCAATCCACAACTTAACTATTTTGTTAATATTTTTTGGACTAATCTATTAATTATTTATATGTAATAATTTTATAATAAATATGGAGCGTAATAATTGGTCTCTATTTTAACACTGAGCAAATGCAATGTCTAAACTGATGATAATATGTAATTATTTGCCAATATTTTTAAGAAGAATGTCTTATCCATAAAAATGAATTTACTTAATTTACATAAATAAAAATATAAATCTACAGTCTACAAATATTATTTTTAAAAATAAAACTAGACGATCTTCTTAAGTAAAATTCATTCTCGAAAATCCATTGGCTCAACTAAAAGTAATTTAAAAAGAAACATAAAAATATATTACCGATTATTTTCATAATAACAACCTAATTATTTAAAAAAAAAAATCAAATAAACAAATTGTCATTCACTATTACTGCAAATAGTCGGTATTACTCTCTAAGTGAAATTATTACAGCTTTTCAAATATATTGCAATAATAATAATAATAATAATAATAATAATAATAATAATAATAATAATAATAATAATAATAATAATAATAATAATAATAATAATAATAATAATAATAATAATAATAACGATAAATACTAGTATATATTTATGTATAATTATTACACTTAATATTTTAAATTAAACGGCAAATAAAAAATCAGTGTTAAGCATTCATTGCATGCTGAATTTACTTTTTAATTTATAATTAAAAATAAAAATATCAAAATAAATAAACAAATAATTTAAATATATAAAACATTTCACTGATCAAAAATTATACAGCAACCGAGTATGTATAATTTACGTAATATATATACACATTAGTACGAGTTGGAAAATTTTTCACAGGTGTTACGAATACTAAAATTTATTTTATAAACAAATAATATATATATATATATATTGTAATAAAATATTAATAAATCTAATAGTCAATCAATTAGTACAATTATCCAATAATTTTGCCGTTTGATTTATAATTATAATAATTACAATAATTAAATCAACAAGCCAACAGAGTGCTTAAACCAAGTGACTAGTTTCCATCGAGAATGAATTAAATATTAAT
This sequence comes from Cotesia typhae, assembly GCF_013202065.1. Classification (NCBI taxonomy): domain Eukaryota; kingdom Metazoa; phylum Arthropoda; class Insecta; order Hymenoptera; family Braconidae; genus Cotesia; species Cotesia typhae. The sequence continues at coordinate 4,336,890 of NW_027423729.1, read as the reverse complement.
ATTATTATTAATATAATAATAACAACAACTTCATAATGATGATGATAACAATAATTACGAAATCTAGTGTATATTGTCGTCTCTCTGTGGCATATTATGACATACCTTTATCCTAGATACGGCTTCTTCCGCCTGACACATCCTCGTGGATTTAGTTGGTTGGCCCTCGCAAACAAGTTGCGTTGATCCGAGATATCGCGCACGAAACAGTACACCCTCAATCAGCACTGATGGATCATCCAGTAATCCTGTAAGTGGCACAGTTACACGTGATTTACTATTTGAATCATAATTATTGTTTGTTATTAATGTTCCAAATGTAATAACATAATCCGTCGATGCACGAAATAATTTAATATCGTTGCTCGTGAAAGCAATATTCGCTATTTCACCCGGCATTTTACTGATTAATTATGCCAAATTAAAATTATTACTCCGATGTCAACTCGTGTACTTGTCAGGGAAAAATAGATATAATTCAAGTCAATTGCTCAAGATTGTTTTTTATTATTATTATTATTATTATTATTATTATTATTATTATTATTATTATTATTATTACTTCACACCTCTCCCCACTGTTAAAAATTAAATACTAATATTTAACTGGCTAACGAGCGACTAAGTAGTAATTTTATGAACGTTTAAATTTCATATCTAAACGATTAATGATAACTGAGTATTTTCTTAGTGATAAAGAACTTGATTTTGTTAATTTAATAAAAATATATATGTTTGTGGATGAAAAAGAGACGGTTAACTGATATTTTGTGTTCTTGAAGGAAGCCACTTTAAATCCAAGATTATATATGACACAAAAAGAATGTAATTGTTGAGCACGTATGCACGTAGAGTAAAAATATATAAATTATCCTCGTTTAATGTTTATGTATTGTACGAGACATTGCCGATTGCAGAATGCGAATCAATGAGCAATGCAACAATTAAGTTTATTAAATGTATGACGTCGACGGCTGCACACGATTATAAAATTTTATTTAAATTATTAAGAACGAGGTAAAGTTATCGTGAGTATATTGTTAGATATTAGTTATTCAAATGCTCATTGGAGTATTTAATAGGATAAAAAGATAGTAATAGAAATAAGGAAAAATACATACCGATTAATAAAATGTTGCATTCCCGACATGGCAGCGTTGAAAAGTAAGGATTAAGATAAAAAATATAATTAGTAGGTATGTTATTTGATATTATCATATTTAGTTGTTATCAGTTGAAGATTTTTGTTTTAGTCCAAAATACTTATGCGTTGTTGACTATTTACTCATCAACATTGTTTTTATCAACTTTTAATGAGATATATGACTACAGTTTTTACCTTCTTTGTTACGGCTTTTCTTCTTTCCCTCTTTTTCCTGTAAAAATAAGATATTTTTTTCGTTTATTATTTAATATAAAATAATTAATTAGTACAATAATAAAAATAATAATAATAATTAACTGTTAAATTAGAATTAGTGATCATGAAAATTCTGCTACATGCCTATTTGAGGGTTTGAAAAAAAATGTCAATTATAAATCATGCTTTAGAAAAAATAAATTATCGGCAAACTAGTGAAAGAATAGTTTATTTGATTGATAAATTAAAGGTGAAAAGAAAAAAAAATAAATGGATGATAATAATAATAGTATAAATGTCAAGATAAAGCAAGAAAGATGGAGAGATAAATATTTAATGTATTATATTCTACAAATGCAATAGGACAAAGCTAATAATTGAGTGAAAGCATAGTTTAAAAAGTTAGAAAAAAATGCTTATTTAAGTTTATATTTTTAAGATAAAAGGCAGAAGCTCGTTGAGAATGCCATAAGCCAAGTAACCTCGTTCATCAGCGCAGAATAATTGTAACAGACGATAAAAAAAAGTAAAAATAAAAATATTAACTAAATAAAATAAATAAATAAAAGTTTAAAGAGCCTAGCGCATAAAGGGCATTTCATAAATAATAAAAAAAGAGGCTCTATGAACAGAAATGTTTTTGAACGTTCTGAGCACCTTTTTCGCCTTGCCGTTGGACTCCTTGAGGCTTTGTGTAGGCGAGGGAGAATTTTTAACCGGGGAGATCTTCTGGGGACTCGCTGAGGTTTGAGTAGTGGGTGATGTCGCCTCGCATTCAGACGTCGGCGACTGTATTACAGTGACAATAGGAGGCGGGGATATGGATGACGACGTTGAGGGCAGGGGCTCGGGTGGCGTTAGCGTTTCTAGTGGAGCTACACTCAATGTTTTCGGTGGGGTTTGCTTTGGTGTTACGACTTTGGTACTCATTGGTGGTAGCATTGTCCTAGTTTTAGGCTTCCGCCACCCCTGCATCAATACCAAGTACGAAAAGTTATCATTAGTTTAACCAGCGACATTAGCACGCGACTACGTGCATTGAGGAAGGAAAATATTGTGCACCAATCACACACCATACAGAAATTTCAAGATAGAATATAATAATGATATTGTTTTTATCAGAGCTAAATTTAGCTAACAAATAAAATTAATAATACCTTGTCATCGTAGAACCCTTGATCATCAGTTCTTTGTTGACCGAGGAGTCGGTCAGTTTCCAAATCGGTGTCGGCTTCTTCTTCATCTACAACTTCCTCAACCTCAACTTCGTTCTCGTCCTCAACGCGGCGAGCCTCTGAATCTTCGCTGTTGCTCTCGGTGCAAATCCGCCGCCTACCATCCAACATACTATAACTTAGTTAGATGCGCTTGGCGCATTGTCGATTAAACATTAAAGGCTATAAAGTTGTCATTAAAGTGTACCTGGGTATCCAAATGGGACTGACGCTCGGCTCGGGAGGATCTTCCGTTGGCGATTTAACTGGCAAGGTTTTTGTTTTCTGCAAAGCCATTCGTATATCCTTTATTGCAGCTTCAACTTCACCGCCAATCTCCAAGTTAATACTTTGTCTACCCTGAGGCGCAGGCGGTGGTGGAGTACCTAATGGATCTAAGCCGTCTAAATTCAACTCATTCGTCTCGTAAGAATTTTCTTTCTGGGTTATAAATAAATCTGGGGACGTTGCTTTCAAAGTTTGTAGTATGTCTTTCGTAACATTCAAACTAACATCTTTTTCATTATCGATATCAGTTCCCAGCATATCGTTTCTTGTCCTTTGAATTATTTCTTTTTCTATCTCATTTATCTGACGTTTCATCAACATCACCGTTGGATTATTGTTGTCGGTATCGCTCGCGTGACCACTCGATAAACCGTCCTCGAGCACTGGCATACTTGTGTATATTCTCAGTGAATCTGAATTGTTGCCGAGATCACCAACAGACCCCAGTAGCCCGCTTGCCGGTAATAGTTCATTGTCCATCATCATTAATGACATTTCGCTATCAAGATCACCGCAATTACTGTCGCAATCCGTTGTTTCCGGACTCAGAGTAAAGTTTCGTGAATGCCCGACCTGTAAACCTACTTCTGTTTCGCCAAGATCTTCACTGCTTCCAGTGCCCACAGACAAATCAAGGAAATTGTTCTCATGCTCGATCTAATTAACGGAATTTAAAATTTTTATCGTGGTTCAGAATTTAAAAATAATTTAACCGTATACTTACAGAAGGAGGAAAATCTGCTCGCTGTTTCTTTGGAGATTCATGTACCATAACTTCTTCTGTATTTGGTAAACCGCTGGCTAAACGCTGACCAACGTATGAGTTTCCTCCTTGTCGCCGTAATTCATAATCCAAATCCTTTGAATAATAAATGAAAATGTATTCAGTGTTTTAAAATATTTAATAACCTTTAATATAATTAATAAAATAATTACCTGAAATGGAAACGACTCGCCATTGCTTTCTTTTTCCTCGGTAGGAGCGGGACACTTGAAAAATTCCTCCAACACTTTTCTCGTTTCAGAAAACTCATATAAATAATCAAAAGTACTACCCCCGGGTGCAACAAGACTCGATAAATTATCACTACTGAGAAATGATGGTTTAAGAAAGTCTTCCTCCTCTTCCTCTTCCTCCTCCTCCCGTTGTAGTTTCAACTCTGCTGATTGTGTCACAAGATCTTGCGTTGTGGATATTTCTTCAACGGAGTGTGAAGTTACCATAAGATTGGTGTTACTTTTTTCAGGTGTTGGGCTCGTCGTCGTATCAACTAACACCTCAACAATTGGTTCTTCTTTCGCTGGCAAATAATCAGTCTCCTTTTCTTTTTGGTTTGGCGTTGTTGGTAAAATTCTCTGAGGAAATCCCGGTCTCGGTGTCATGTATATCGAGGGTGATGATAAAATATTTGGTAATCGTGAATTTTCACGCACACCATAGCGACGTGGACTACCGGAATACTGAGCTATGGGTAATTCACCAATAACCCTTGCTACTTTGTGATTTCGTTCTGGGGAGGGTGAATTTACTTCGCAGTCACTCGCGGGTGTAATCACCTAAATATAACACATTATTTAAAACATTTATATATATTAACCTACGTATGTAAACACACATGTATTTATATACCTGTGTGTGTACATAATATGTAAAGGTATTCGTTAGAGTTAATGAGAAAAGTGACGTTGTAAATAGCGAATTTAATTAATTCAACATATGCTAAAACAACGTCGTGTGGAATCATAATTAATGCAACTGTGAAAGTAAGATATACACGCCTTCACAGCTGGCTCTATAAACAAGATAATGTCTTGACAATTGAAGCAATTAGTATGTAATGTACCTTAAAAAAGTTCGACGTATTTCTCGGATACGTTGACGTAGGACTCGGTGAACTACCGCCACTTGAGCCAGGTGGTTCCGGAGGAATTCTACTGCTATTACGTTGCTGCTGTTGTTGTTGCTGCTGCTGTTGTTGTTGTTGTTGCTGTTGCTGTTGCTGCTGCTGCTGCTGCTGCTGCTGCTGCTGCTGTATATCATCTTGATCGGAATTTAAATAACTCGTAGTATTTATTTGTGAATTTGTTAACGTGCTGTTTGTCGAACCGAGATCCAATCTAAGTCCCTGCCAATTGTCATCAATGTCATCAAAGACAACAACCTCACCATCACTAACAATAGCCATACTTCTTGCTGGTGTCGTATGATTGGATTGATAATCAACACAATTCTTTGGTAATCCACAATCAATGTCTGTTATACTTTTCGGCACTGTATATTCTACATTATTGCTATTTAATACCGAGTCATAATTTATAATACGATTGCTTCGTGCAGCCTTTGGTGAGTCATAATCAAGAATTGATTTTGTTGTTGGATTACGACGAACTGAATGTACTTCGGATGAAAATACTGTTTCGGTTATTTCACGGTTTGCTCGCTGTCGTCTTGCTTCTCCACATCTAATAACGATAATAATTATTTATATTTCTTTTTTATTGAAAGCTTTATCATTATCTTGAACTATTTATTTTTGTGTGTTTTGATTTGTTTTATTAATAAAACTTACTTTCAGCCTCTCTGATTTTATCCCTCGTACAATATTTCATTTAGAATTGTTTCATTTATGATTGTATAGAAAAAGATCATCAGAAAAAAAAAAAATCTCGTTAATAATTAATTGATCAATTAACAATACAGACTATATACATTTACATTAAAATTTTCATAAATTAAATTTGTTAAACAGTAAAAATTTTTAAAATGCATGTTAAGAATTTTGAATAGTATCATAAGTATAAAATATTAAAATAATCTCATTTGAATTATCTAAACACAAAAGAATGTCAAGATAGAAATATCCCATGACAATATTCTATACTGAAATATCGTATAACATAAACCAGATATACGCACGACGTATTCAGTATTCATGAGATATGTTTCTATCTTCTACATAAATGTTTTTTTAAATATTGATTAGAAAGCCTATACACAGATCTATTTATACTGAACCATAATTAGTGGCAGCTGATTTGAAGACATAATCCAGAGATTAAAGAATTTTATAATTAGCAAATAAAATATTCTAGGTAGTAAAATGAAATCAGAGAGGCTGAAAAAAATTTTTATGAATAAAAAATAATTATTATAGTTATAATTATGGAGATATTGTTTAAAGTATTGTACCTGCTTCGTAATTCCCAGACACTCTGTCGATTGGGTGATTTACTATTTTTTTTCACCGTCAACTTGTCTCCAGTAGATTCGTCATTAGGCACGGACTTTGAAGAGGTAAGGAAACGAGGCTTCCTCGCAGCAACTTTACCTCTACTCTGTGAGAATACTTCTCTTCCTCCAGCTATCTCAATAATTCTATTCATAAGAAAAAAAAACATATACATACATATATATAAATAAAATATGACAGTATAAAAAAAATTACTTACAAAAAAAATTTTTATATTTATAGACCTATATTGCTTATGTATAAATGAATATAAAATACACATAAAATGTGTGCCAAATAGTTAACTGTTGATTCAAAGAGCGAATTCAAACGAGTGTATGAAAAGTTTATTTTTTTTTTCGACCCTTACCACTTGCTAACCACTTGTTAATGAATATAATGAGCACAAACTGCATAAACTCAAGGTTTATAAAACTTTAAAATAATAAACCCGTATATTTGTAGTAAATTCATCATTAATAATTATTTTAATTAATATTTCAATGCTTTTGCATTTAAATTAATAATTATTTTGACGTGTTTTGGTTAAGATCCATAACACAGTATGTTCTGTTGATATGGTTTAGTTATGTTAGCATTTGCCCCAACGAATGGGAAAAAAAAAAAAAAAAAAAAAAAAAAACACTATTCCTCCCACCACACGCGTGTGTTTGCGTCAACGAGAAATTTCGCTCTTGACGTTGAATGCGCTGCTATCGCGACTTCCTCTTTTCAAATTTAAAATGTATAAGATATTTATAGTTTTCATTTATTTTAACTTTTTATAATCTCACTTATTGAATGGATAAAAAATTATTTTTACTTGATAATACTGATGAAAATTAAGTTAGCTGACATCTAAAAATTTTTAGAATTTTTTTTATTGAAAAAATTATTCCAAAAGAAAAAAAAATTTTTTTCCAAAAAATGATTTTTAAAAAATTGCATTTTTAATTTTTTACAATTTTTACATGTCAATTTTTTTTTTAATAATTTTATTTGCACTGATTTATTTCTTAAAAAAATTCTAAAAATGATTAAATATCTGCTACTTTAATTTTCATAATTTTTATAAAGTATTATTCACTTCTAATTTAATATTTAAAAAAAAAAAATTAAAAATTTCTGCTCAGAATAAGAATTTCTTCAATAAGAATGCAAAAAATGCTTTAATAAATTTTCACAAATATTTTTAAAAAATTTTCTTTAGTTTCTTTTTTATAAAAATTAATTTTGCAGATATTTATTAAATTTTAAGAATTTTTATAACAAATAAATTATGACAAAATAAAATTGACATGTAAAAATTTAAAAAAAATAAAAATGCAATTTTTTTAAAAATAATTTTCCAGAAAAAATTTGTTTGTTAAAAAAAAAAGTTAAAGAATTGTCAAGTGACTGCTAACTTTAACGTCATGTCTTTTTTACTTGTAGAATTAAACTGAGAAGAGATTGTATAGTAGTGTGTACAGGAGTGATTGATAAAGACAATAAGTTTGAGCAAAGAACGCATAAATGAATAAAATACCGAGTGGATATAAATATCCAACAAAGCACAACCTTTTTTTCTATTCAAAACCGATTATACAATGGCATCAGATTGTACGTGACTCTTGTAAGCTTTCAGAACAACGACGTTGATACCCAAAAAGTTTAAGCCAGCAAGCCTCATGAGCTATTTCTCTTATCAAAGTACTTAACATACTTCAATAAGTCCGTCAATTTATAATAGAAATAAACTTTATAAATGAATGATAATCTCGGCTTTTGTTTTTTCTAGAATTTAACTAAAATAAATATTTATTATTTAATTAATTTAGAAGAACGACAGAATAAAACGGACGCACTCCGTTGAGGGTATAATTGAATTTTATGTTCAAATACACAATTTTCTTCTTTATTTCTATTCCAAGTTACTGAAGCGAATAAATTTTGATTTTTTTTAAAATCATTTTAGTAAATAATTTATCAGAGTTCAATTATTAATGAAGCTGAACTTATGTAGATAGAAGTATATATATAAAAAAAAAAAGTAACTAAAATATTTACAAAGATCCATATTAAATAGAAGATATAAATAGCACCGAATTGTAAATAATGTCTTTTGCATAGAAACACAGACAGAAATACTTGAAATACTAATGATATCAATAATTTTTAGTTTTTTTTTTAAAGATTGGGTGAATTGTCATTTAAATTATAAACTTTTTTTGGGCTTTAATCCAATAATAAAAATATTAATAATAAATTTCTTAAGTACGTAGAATTTTATTTCTTTTGAAGAAATAAAACTGACATTACTTAAAACGAAAAGTTTAAGACACAACAATTTACCGTATCTTATTTATTTTTTTTTTTTTAATAAATAATGATAGTTCTACTTCTTTAGTGAAAATAAACTTCAAAACTTTATTATAAATACTATTAGTTTCTTCTATTATTTTCATATTTGTTTTTTATGTAAATTATTTTTAAATTTCACTGATTTAAACTTTTTCATAAATTAGACAATTATCAAAGATTTTAATTAATTATTAAAAGTATGTATTTTACATAAATTAATAATTGCATTAAAATTTATCCTATTTTTAAATTTAGCTTAATTTATATAAAAATTTCTAATTAGACTAAATATTTAAGATAATTCTCATTTTTCTTTTTTTCTATTAATATTTTTCATATTGACTGTAAAATAAATCAATAAAAAAAAAAAAACTCACCGAGAATCTCGTAATTTATAACTTCTATCGCCTTTTGCAGAAGTTAAAATATAAACAGGACCTTCTTCAGGTCCACTGTCATCTTGCTGGGACTGTCCTTGATGATCGCTACCACCAAGACTCCCATAATTGTGTGCATCTTCACTGCGTCCTGATGCCGAGGACGATGAACTGGAAGACGACACTGGCTTAGTGGTGATCATCCCGTGCTGCTGATGGGAGGTCAATATCTGCTGCTGTTGCTGCTGCTGGTGGGACTGGGACTGGATCTGGGCCTCGAACCCCGGCATTATGTTTGCCGTCCTACGGGACAGCGAACCTGATTTTTTCCTGCGACTCGTCGCTCGTTTTCTACACCTACGAACGTAACTTGGAAGACTTAAAAAAAAAATGATAGATACTAAAAGAAAGCCAAAAAAAAAAAAAAAAAAACATAAATTACTAGTGGTGATTGCAACAAACTAGAGACTAAAATTAAAAAGCAACGCCGTGTATATTTATAAATAAAATTTAATTAAAACTCAAACAGAATTGGATTTTCAGGTGAGATAAAAGAAGGATCTGTAGCAAGCGCGGTGCGACAGGGGATTTTATTATATCCATTGTAAATACTATTAATGATTTTGATTTATTTTTTTAAATTTAGCATTTACTTCATCTCCTTTCTTCCTTTCTTCACGAATTTATTTTTATTTAATAAGAGAAAAAAGGGAACGAGGCTAAAGTAGGAATGGCGCGATCGATGTTGTTGCTCCAATTTTTGATGAGGAAGGGAGTAAAACGGCGTTCATGGAAATGCGGGTATGCTTGTGCTGTACATGCATCTCGTATAAACGATGAAATCGAGTCACGAGGGAGCACAGTGAAAATATATATACGTATATATATTTAAATAAAAATACTAGTATATAAAAAGCAAGAATAGCTAAGAAGAAAGCTAGAAGACGTCTAATAAGAATAAGAAGAAGAAGAAATGGAAAATGAAACTCTAAAATTCTAAAATTCAAGCATCTAGTAGTATCCAGAACGTAAATCGTTCCCTCGGCACACATAATTTAGTAGCAGGTTGTATCCTTTCAATATCATCACAAATGCGCCTTAGACTTAGACCGGTACACTCCATGGGCTAGAGTAGGTGTGTATGTTGCATCACAACTGAAAGCCACCAAAGCCTGCATGTTGGCTCGACACACACGTTGACTTGCCTGTCGGTGTTATTGTCGTGCTCCAGGTCAATCATGTCGATATGCGGGAATCCACTTCCTGATCCTCCTGTTACGACGCTCGTCGGCGAGGACGAGGACAACGACGGCGGTGTAGTGACCGGCTCCAGCTTTTTACACGTTGAAGTTGAATTACGACGGTCATGCGGCTGCTGGCCCGTTGGCTGATGATGCGATCCTGCCCCCGATTGCGGGGGATGACCGCCCCTAGGCCGGCATTTCGGAAATAGTCGGTTTAAATCTGCGTTCTCCAATATCAGGCTTGTCATCGCCACGTCCAGTTCATTTCGCCTGAGTCGATGTCCATCCTGGAATAAAATACCAGATATTATTCATTTTAATTCATCACCGATACAAGTTGCTTTTTAGATTTATATTTATGGCTGACGTTCAATACCAATATACCGTAAAAAAGACATATCGATTATTTTTTTATCAATTTGCTTGAAAAAACTCCAAATGAATATTCAGATAAAAAAAAATTTTAGAATGAAAAAAAGCTTATAGTAGGTACGTATGCATTTTTGGTTTCAAGTAAAGTAAATAACAATTATGAGAAAAGAGGTCTGTAATTATATATACATAAAGCCTTTGTTGGTTTTAGAATGTCAAGAAGGCTTTTTCTCTATTTTTTTTTTTTTTTTTTTACTATTTTTACATTCTCAAAATTAGAATGATAGACAAACTTTGAAAAAAAAAATTTTTTTTTTATTTTGTTTGCTGTTGAATATTTAAATAAAGTAGTTGATTAAAAAAAATTTTTTTTTTGACTGACATTTCCGTTTTTCTGATATAATTGGCAGATTACAAAAATAGAATATACCTTTTTAACTTTAAATAATAAATAAAAAATTGATTCCAAATATAAAATTTATCATTGTCAATGTTTAATAGCTATTTAGATAAACCAGGGAGCAGTTTATATTTATACTAATGTACATTATTAATGATATAATAATCCGATCTAGAGACACTATCTAAAGTGTAGACAAGAATTTGCGTCAAAGGAATTCTCCAGATGATTATCCGGCTAAGTTGAGCGTATAATCTATTTATCTGTTGATACCGCGACCGATTGTCGGACTGATATGTGAAAACACCGGCAACAGACAGAATCCTATTTTAACAGTGTAACCGCACAAACCACCCGCATGATTACCTCATTACTTGTCATGTGGATTTAATAATTAAACTTTAGAGACCGTGATCATGACAATTATACGTTTAAATAATTACTTTTTCTCTACTTTTTAATTTTCATTTGCACCAACCCAATAAAACTCAATAGAAACTTGAGAGATTGTTCAACTGCAAAAGAAAAAAAAAATTTTAAGACAAAGTTTGTATGAGCACGAGCCACTTTAAACTTGATTGAATCTAATGATATAAAAAAAAAAAAAAAAAAAAAAAAACGTTCAGAAAAAAATGTTTGGTAATCTAAAAAGAAAATCAAGATGAAGCGGTTAGATATCAAGTAATCGCTTAAGCAAAGTTAACTAGCGATAACTTCATCATTGGCTTCAGTAAAAGCAAAGTAGGTACCAGCCCACCATACCACTGCACTAGGAGCAGCAACAGTCGATGTAGCAATTAAGCCGACGAGATTGACTCTAATTGTAAGAAGAGACTCCGACGAACAAGAAAATTCACGTCTACTTAATGCTGGATATTTCACTGAAATAGAAAACTCAAAGACGTGTAAAAAAAAGTTGTGTGTGCCACTGTAAAGATGATCTTTCATCTTACCTTTTCCTCCCTCGTAACTTGTCTTTTCTATATATAATCTACACTAGAAAAAATTATAGAGTGCATCTGTGCTTTTTCCCAACTTAAAACTTCTTTAAAGACGAATGAACGCACTCTGCTAAAATTGCTGAATCTATCCTCATGTTCATTCTCCTTTTCCTTTTCTTTTTCTTCTTCTTCTTCTTCTCTACTCTTCCACCAACTACAGACAGACTGAAATTCATTTTTGCTAGCAAACAAAATTCCACTGCGATTACGATCAACGCCAATTTCTGACATTACTCTGTTTTTCATACACTTTCGCCGTGCACTAAGCTTGTCGAGTAGTGTAGAAAAGTACCTCGTACCAGGAGTTGCGTCGGTAGTCATATTAGTACCACCACCAGAAAAGAAATCTTCTTTACAGTTTTATTTCATTTTTTTTTTCAACTTCCTCTTTGGTACACTCTTTACGCCTCAGTCTCTCATTTCTTCTTTCACTTTTACTTCTTTCCATCTTTAGGAATACATACATACACACACACACACACACACATATATATATATATATATATATATATATATATATATATATATATATATATATATATATATATATATATATATATAGACAACCTGATGGCATCAGCAACTACTTCTCAGTGACAATTTCCACGTTGACGACTCCACCCTCACTCTCAACTCTCTAGCTACCATGCCACTTTCCACAGTAGTTTCAAGCGTCGACTTTGGGGAAACTCAAAAGTAACTTACTGAAAAGGGGAACCCCAAGACGTCTCACATTTCACGCTTCAGGATGTAAACACTCCAGACTTTAGTGTTCCGAATCAAAATTAATTATTATCTAGTATTAAGTTAACTTGATTAATTCAATTATTATTTCAAAAGTTTAAAGATATTAGAAAAACTTGTTGGTTTTAGTATAATTACTTTTTAACTTTTTTTTTTTAATTATTTTTATCAGCGTCATTTGTTTTTCTCCCTGGAGCTATTCCTTCTCCAGTCTTGATTATGTCATTAAATAAAAATACGGTCGATTTTAATTAAAAAACATAATTTTATCCTTAATGATAAATGATGCAAATGAATCAATTCAGCAGGTGTAATTAACCACCTGATATTCTAGTAGCTTCTCGGTTTGCTATTCCGAAAATTAGTTGTCGATTTCAATTGCTTTTGACACTGACAAATGCATAGAAGAGTATAGCGTGGTTGTAGCGGTAGTCGTACCAGCTATTGAGCATAGAGGGTATAAATTCCCGCAAGTGTACTCTCACTTGCAATTATTTATTCATAATTATCCTGTCGGATCAAACGCAAGTTCAGGATATTTTATTGCGTACAACATCCCTCTCATCAAGCAGATGACACTTCTATTTCATGTATTCCAAGGTGTCAATCCACCCATGACAAATATCGTCCTTTATAATATTTTCACTTGTATTTTTATTCCCCCTGAAAAATATATAAATAAATATATATATATATATATATATATATATATATATATATATATATATATATATATATATATATATATATATATTAAATAAAAAAGCTACAATATAGAGTATAAAAAAATTTCGTCAAGTAGGTGTAGCTTTCTGGAATCTTCTTCTAGCTCACTGAAGTCGTTTCTTCTTTGCGTTCACTCAAGACAAATCACTGAAAAGGAAACAAGCAGACACGCTTTTGATCGATTCGAGAGACCCTTGGGAGTCCTGTCAAAGCGGTGGCGTAAACGTGAATCAGACTAGCTGTAGGAAGATATATGTATAAATTTTTAGGTACCTCTAGGTACAGAGTAAGTGAAGAAGAAAAATGAGTAACGAAAAGAACAACGAAAATGCGGTTTAGCCAGAGAGTTAAAGAGGGTGGTGGCAGGTGGCCTGTTAAACCACGTTATTTTCTTTCTACTTTGTCCTTGTGACGAGCGTCTTTCAAACTGTGATCCAATGAAATTTGTACCAACATCCCTTGGCTACTATTACTATCTTGCTTTGTGTACAAAATAGTTGATAGCACAAGAAACAATTTCATTTTTCTGACCCATAAAAAAATTAATAACCAAAAGTTTTACCTCTACTAAAATTTTAATAAAGATTAAACAAATAGATAATAGCTATAATTATTAGCTATATCAAATAGATGAAAAATTTTTTTATACAAACATACAAATAACTCGATTTATCTTGATAATTATCATCATTATTGATATTACGAACGATTATAATCTGATAGCTAGTTGTTAGACTTAAAAGTTATTACTGAAGCATGCGAATAAGAAATAAAGTCGGAAGAAAAGTTATATTTTTTGAACTGATAGGGAGGGGTCGTAATCATGAGGAACAGGCGGCACGTCAGCGGAGGTCGACAATGGTGGGTGAATAAGGGTGAGGGCAGCTAGGTGGTTATACACGCAGGGGCCAAGAGGGTTGTATTATTATATAGGTAGAGAGAGCGCTAGCGAGAGAGAAAGAGTGGGTAGAAGAGCACGCTCGTGGTGCTGGAGGAATCAATAGGAGGTCACTGGCACCAACAGATACAATCGGCAAATTTCAAGTACGCGTGGGCTCAACTCTTGTAGATAGGTAGGTAGAGGACGCACATTCAATTGCACTTGAGCGTGTGCCTCTGTACTGTGGCTTGTTCATCCTTTTTGGCTTAATGTATATAGGATATACATTAACATCTATGTATATGTATATAGATATAGATATTTAGTCCAACACTCTCGATAGCACCCTTGCCTCAAGCATCGCCCTCAGCGAGTCTCAAGCGCTTTCATCGTCCTGGTAAAAAGGACGCTTTAGCGCCGGCGCGACAAACGATTCGTTAATTTCTCGCTACTCGGATATATATATAGAGAAAACTGGAGAAGTAGAGAACCAGAGAATCATACAAGAGTAAAGGGTCTTAACTTTAATGTTGAATTTTCTTCCTTTCACGAGCAAACACTTTTGTACAGAGCTTTCAAGGGTTTTACAATCGACGGCTCTGTACTGGCTTCCCAACTGTCCCCGATGTTGTGCCTTGTAGTACAACACATGGGGTGAATTAGTACAGACACGCTAATACGCTTTAAACCTATCGAATGAGTTGTCGAAACTGGTAAGAAAACAACCACAGTTCTGGTTGAAGCTAGCAGGGAATTAAAACCTGAAATTGATTTTTTACTTTAGTATAATTAATTTATAAAAGAATACATGAAAGCGATTAGATACTTAATTGATGTTGGAGATAAAAAGCCTAGCCGTCGAAACGAGGCTTTGAAAGCTTCACTATGCCTATTCTGTTATAGGAAATAGTTGAACGTGTGCCAGGTTTGACAGAAGAACAGTGTCGGCACAAAACAAGTAATACATTGGCAGATTGTGTGCTAGGATGAGTTGGAAGCACCCTCTCTTTCAGCTTTGTTCTCACTCTTGTGCATCTACTATAGGAGCTGGTTACTCCATCTCCATCGCTTCCGTATTCCATCTTGCTTGTGCTCTCTTCTTCACGTCCACATATCTTTATATCTGTCCCAGCCTGTTCTGCCATCAGCCTGATGTCTCCATAAAGAAGACTCCCCGAGCAGAGTTAAACTCGTCTCTGTCTAGTTTACTGAGTGCTGGTAGGTGAACTTGTTTTGATTCCATCCTCAGTAGTATCATGCAGAATTCAACTGGCTTTATAGAACCGATTCTAGCGGGTGAAAGTGTGCGCCGGAATTCAACAACGGGTGTATGGCGAACGTGGTTGGAAAAAAGAGAAGCAACCACCACACAACGTGTCTCGCGTGGCCGAGACTTGATCGATCGATTCTCTTCCAGTCGGCTATTGCCAAGCTACCTCCGCTACTGTACTATGTGTTGTTGTATATTATATATGCCACATGGATATATATCTACTCTGCATACGATGCCCCTGATGCTATTGCTACTGCTACTGCTATGAGACAGAGAAGAATTGAGGTCTCGATAGAATAGCCGATGCTTTATATCCACTTTTATTTTTATGCTTTTTTATTTAGTTTTTTCATTCAACATCACCATTTTATCTCACCAATTTATCTACTGTACTGTTTCATATGAGTTTGGTGTTATTCTTTTTTCTTCTGGAAAGTGTCTTCTAGTCAATTTAAATTTAACTTGTCTTATGATGAATTTTTTTATCTTCTAGCCTCATAAAATATAAAAACCCCACCATTCACTTGACAGTAAAATTTTTTAGAAAGCGTATATCGAATAAAAGTTTACCAGCATGAATTTAAAAGCTTAAAACTCATTAATTATTTATACAGCTGGCATAAATAAAATGTATTAGCATGACATTAAATCGTGACTCTCGATATGTGGGGCTGTTGCACCCAGGCCTTTTTTTTAGTATTTTATTATTAAAATTAACTACCTTCAATAGTTCAGTTGTGTAAATGTATGCATATACCTTATATGCCTTATAAATTTATTGGCAAGCACAAATTCTCTCACTCGCTTACGATTAATTCATGATGAACGTGCCATTAATCGAAATTATGTATATCCGATTGCTCCAGTCGTGAATTCACAGCATTGTAATATACATATACAATCCTCATCCTCTTCATTTCCCCCTAGCTCAATCTCTCATTCTCTTTCAGTTACTCATCTCTCTTCAATATTGCATTGCAAAATCGTTGATCGCGTCGACGTGTATCAGGATAGCCGCATTCACGGACGTTGATCGGCTCGACAGAGATCCTGAACGAAATTCAACGAATATGATAGAACGAGATAACTACTATTCTACCAGGAGGTACATAACAATACTACTATACAATTGTAGAGGACGAATGTGGATGGATGGATAGATGGATAGATGTTCAATCATGATGACGATGACGATCCATGATCATGATGATTATGATGATGACTACGTTGGTATTGTAGAATTAAACGTACACCAGATTTCATTTCAAATTGTTCAACTCGACATTTTCCTCATCAAATATTGTTTTGACAACTTTTTACAGCTCCCTTTATTATTTTTTTTTTTTTTCACTTTTTTATTTTTTTTTACGTTCGTTACTAACAGCTTCGAGCTTCCCTTCCGCCCACTATTTACGGATTATCGCTGGGTGCTCTGAAGTAAATAAAATAAATCAATCTGGAATATAAAATCAAATCACCGTAAAAAAGCAATATATACAATTTTAAAATAAAAATAAAAAATAAAAACAGTAACAATAAAAATAAAAATAAAATATACACTACAACACCTGATTTCAATAATTAGTCGTCGGAGAAGCATACAGTCGCTTTATGGATATTGATTTTTAGCATGATCATCAATATTAACAGACGAGGTGAATATTTTTGAAGCCCAGTGTTTTCTCGTGGTTGTATGCACACGATACGACACCCATAGTGTTCTATATATTTAAAGACGTACCCTTACGTATACTTAGATGCTTTTTATATCGATTTTCTCGAGTAAAATGTTCTGCTGCGGCAGGTGCGAGGTTTACCATAGCATGATGGTGTTTACAGGGGGTAGTAGAGAGGACTACTACTATATATTGCTCCTCCTGCTAACTTCGTTGAGGGTTTCCTTACTTTTATATCCGTATTTCCTTCACTCTACCTAATACCATCTCTTTTGATATTACATAGCATATAAATATACGTACGTGAGTAATCTATGTGGCCCCATGTATATTAAACTAGTCAGCATAACAGTAGTTAGCAATACCAATGTATTGGGGTTTGGGGTATTATATTATTCGAGAGAGACCATGAGTCATATTACTTGCACATGACTGGATGAATAGAGCCAATGTACAAATGACAGAGATAAAGAAAAGGGGACATTAACCGGATTTCCCGAGGACACGTCATTGTCATTTTGGGTATCTAAGACAAAAGTACCAGATAAATTAAAAGGATTCCTTATCATCGATAGATGTATAATTAACTTGGTTATTTATTAGTTTGTTTGCTTTTCTTCAGAAGAAATATATTTAAGTTGTAAATAAAACACATTGTATTTTATTTAGCAAGTCAAATAGGGTCTTGTCGCCATACTTAGCTCGTCATGGTCTCCAGTTTTAGCTCTCAATGGCCGAATATTCATGTGTTTCTTCGCCGTTTAAACGTGCTCGAGACACCGGAAAAGGGTTCAACACGATTAATCAGTTTTAACCGCACCCGATCTAATGGAAATAGATGAAAAAAAATTTTATTTTTAGTTATAAATGATTAGAAAATATGATAAATTAAAATATGACGCTGCATTAAATAAAATACTTAGACTGTGTAATGATTAAATGTTAAATAAAAATGTATACATTGGTAAGTTTAAAGCAGCGTGTCTTGAAGAAAAAGGGAATCGATCCAACACGTTTAGTTGGTGGATTTCACGTCAACGAAAAAAACATCAGTGAATTCAAACCATATGTCTTGGTTACGAAATTACTAAAGAGTAAGAAACTTTGGAGTAGAAAAAAAATATATATTTAATTCAACAGAGCATTTGCTCCTGATCACGTTACCTTTTATACGGGATTAAGTCACACACTCTCTTTTCCTCTTTAACTATCTCCCGTACTCTTGTTCTCTTTCTCTCTCAATCTTCTGGCACTTGGTTTTTTTTTTTTTTTTTTTTTTTCGTTCAATCAGACAACTATCACAAGCTATCACTGCAGCGACAATTTAAACGTCGCGTTATTCACGTACCCGTAGACGTGAATTATGAAGATTGTTTTAATAAAACCCGTATGTTTTAATTTATCGAGTTAGTTACGACTATTTTAACTCAATCGTGACACAGTGGAACACTGAAATAAGCTACTCCGTAACGTTTCACGATTGTAATATTGTAACTCTACAGGAGCACGGGTATACTTCGACACAAGGGTGGTGTTTCACCAGAGAGACACACAAGAGAGGGGTGACCCTGGCCGGCTTTGCCAGGTGGCGCTGCAGAGGGCTGTTTTATATATATGTGCTATAAGACACCCCAATATTCCGCGATCACTTTTTACTACCCTGTCAACACGACTTTTATTACATGAGGTGGTAGCACAAATAATCTAAAAAAGGAAAAAAAAACTATCGTTATTATTCTTATATTATTCAACGATTTCCGCTAAATTATTCCGCCAATTAAATCTTAGATTTTAATTATTATATAATGAACGAACTAAACTAAATTATACTCATTTTACAAAAAATTGTTAATAAAAGTTACCTGTGTTGAATTTGAATTTTACGCGGCCGGATACTGAAGCGCTATTTATTCAAATTAATTTATTTTTTATTTTTCATGTGTATATATTTTTTTTTAATTTAAAAAATAAAATAAGTTTGTTATATATGGAGTAAAAATATAACAGTTTTTATTATAAAATAATAAAACGAGGTTTGGTGGTTAGTACAAAAACCTCATTTATTTTTTAACAATCTGGATAACATCCTCATCATTCATTATATGTTGAATACCCACTCGTTGAGGCGAATACTTAGTACTGGTACCCTGTAATTGAATAAATAAATAAATAAATAATAATAATAATAATAATAATAATAATAATAATAATAATAATAATGACAATGAGTTTTATAAATTAAAAAAGAATGGTTAAAAAAAAAAAATTACCCAAACGAGACAATATTTAAATTGAGCAACGAGAGTACGATGAATTGCATGGCAAACATGTTCAACAGTAACTCCTCTTCTTAAAATTAAACAATCATCAAAATCTGGAGGTTGTCCTGGTTTCTTAGTGTACACTCTGATCAGTGATAAATATTCCCATAAAATTTCCAGTAAATAGTCCAAATTTAATTTCATGTTACAACTGAAATCACAAACAAAAATTTTATTGTTTTATAATACAATCTTGTTACTAATTATCAAATTTAGTTAATAGTACATGATTTAAATACTGACCTCACTACGACACTATTAGGCTGCCTAGCAATTCTGTCAACTTCTTCAATAGAAATTTGATCAATCTTATTATAAACATAAAGGCAAGGAAGATAAACTCTGTTAGCATTGATAACATCGATTAACTCGTCGGCAGTGCAATCCTCGCGGAACAATACTTCAGCGTTGAATATTTTATACTCGTGAAGTATCATTTGAACGAGCTTCTCGTCGCATTTAGTCAACGGACAAGTCGAGTTGAAAGATAAACCGCCACCCTTCTTTATTTTAAAGTAAATATTTGGCTTTCTTTTGTTCAGCCGAATTCCCACAGACTCCAACTCTTTCTCCAGTAATTGTCGCTGGACATCTTGCTTCGTTGCGTCCAACATCATCAGTACCAGATCTGCTGTTCTTGCTACAGCTATTACTTGCCGTCCTCTACCTTTTCCCTGAAAAATAAAGTGTCAATAATAATTACAATGACTTTTTAAGCAAAGTAATTATAATTAAATAGTTAAACTTACTTGAGCAGCTCCTTCAATGATACCAGGTAAATCTAGGAGTTGTATGTTAGCACCCTTGTACTCAATAACACCGGGGATGCAAGTAAGTGTCGTGAACTCGTATGAAGCTGCTTCAGACTGTGTATGAGTCAAGGTGTTCAGCAATGTTGATTTACCCACAGAAGGAAAACCGATTAAAGCAACTCTGGCATCACCAGACTTCAACACATCGAACCCTTCACCTTTCTCTGATTTTTTAGAAGTCGGCTCCAAAAGCTGAGATCTGTACTTAGCCAATTTAGCTTTTAGCAATCCAAGATGATACTCCGTTGCTAATTTAAGTTAACAAAAAATTAATATATAATTTTTTAAATAATTAATTTATTGTTGATAAATAATAATAGTTCACTAACCTTTGTTTTTTTGTGTTCGAGCAATTTCTCGCTCAATTTCACCGATTTTTTCTAATATACCCATTTTTTTATTTTATTCAATTAATTAGATGTACTTAGATAATAATTTTTAATTGTCTTACAATAAATTTGGCTATTAAATATTAGTTACTGAACGTCTGTTATAAAAAGAGGTGTATCAAACTTAACCCTAATAATTAGAATTTGATATGATAGAAAATTCTTATTGAGAAGTGATAACTAGCGACATTCGTTTTAAAAAATTACTTATTGTGAATTTATTGCAAAGTTGCAATGGGAAAATTAAATTGTTGTATTTTATAAAATACTTTGTTTAATATATATTCTATTTCTTAATATATTAAAAAAATATTTACAAATATTTTGTATGCATTTTTAAGTTATTAAAATTTCTACAAGTTCATTATTTTAATAATTTTTTTTTGCTTTAATTTATTTGTTAAAGAAAATTTGTTAAAGAAAATTAAAATAATTGTGAAGTGACAGTTAAATTTAATGTCATAAAAACTTTTTTTTTAAATAAATAAATAAATATTAATAAAGAAGAAATAATGAAAAAAAAAAAAAAAAAACTGAAATAATGTAAAAAAAATATTTGAATGATTTACTATTTTTTTCCACAAAATTTTTATCTTTCAACAAGAATAAAAATCAAGGGCCATCTTTTACATATGTTAATCTCTATGTGTTAAGTGATGTCATCCCATGTAGTTTTTGTGCAAAATATTATCAGTTGATAAGTAAGTTTACTAGCAGTGTAATAGTGCATTAAAATGGACACTATATTGGTGTTTCCCAAAATTTTATTTTATTTTCTGCTTTACACTTAATTCTCAATGTTTATTTTTGAGGAAAAGTTCACTTACTAATAGTTATAACTATTGGATTAGTTAAAAATAATTTATTGTGCAGCAGCAAATTTAATAATAATATTGAGTATACATGTAAGTATGTAATGTTGATTTAATTCTATAACTGATGTATTCATGGGTTGAATATCATATTATATTGAATGTATATTGATAGGTTACGTGGAATTCTTTACGTATGACTTCATCTCTTTGTGTTATTACAGATAAGGTAATGCTGTGGTATTTAAATTGAAATAAAATGGCATCAAACGATCAGTGGCCTCCTGTAACATCATCATCCCTTGGAAAAGGTCAAGGTGGTGGTAAAAAAAATGACAACAATAAAAATAATAACAACAACAACAATAAAAACAAAAGCCAACAGCAAATGGTAAGTGATCTTGTCATAGAAATGTTCCAGAGTACACTAGAGCATGATGTGATACTATCAATCGCTGAAAATTGTAATTGGGATTTACAATTCACAATCGATTCTTTGATTACACTGTCAACGACTGTTGAGGATCAGAAAAAACAAACTGACGAACCAGTAATGTCAGCGACTGTTTTAAGTTCAGACAATCACGCTAATTTATCAGTAGATTCAACTACCTCGGATGAATTATTACGCATGAATGAGGATGAGTTAAAGCAGCAGCTTGAGGGATTCAATAAATTTGAACAATTAAAAACAAATTCATCGAAAAATAGGATGGATTCTTTTCGTGATAATATATCTAAGTTAGATACTCGTACAGCAAATGCTGCTGCTAATGAATCTCCAGTCAAAGTTGATGGCAAGCGCATACCAAGTTCACCGTGGAAGAAACCCATAACTCCGTGGAATACTGCCGGTGACTCGAAGAAAAAAAATGACAGTAGAGTTTGGCAAAGTAATTCTAATTTTTTGTCAACTAATTTTTTCACAACTAACAATCCATCTCAGAATTTGCAGAATAATTATTTTTATCAAATTTCTTCAAACCCGCAGCGTAATCAAGATCAGCAAAAAGCTACCAAGTCTAATAATAATAACAACAAAAAAACTAATAAAAATAACAGCAATTTAGTAAATAAACGCACTGATTCTGAACTATGTGGCTTGAAGGTGCGCTATCGTCAATCCGGAACTGAAAGCAGTTCTGAAGACGATGACGCAGATGTCGTCGTCGAGAAAGAATACAATGACTATGATAGTGTGTCTAATATTCCAGTAAATGTATCACAATTTTTAGCATTAAATACTCAACCTAGTACAGTGAAGCCAATGCGTGTTAAGTCACCGGCGAAAAGTCCGCAAAAAAATCTCCATGACGCTACAGTTGAGAAAATAAAAGCAGTTATAGCTCGCGGGGATAAAATAATAGTACTTATGCGTGGTCTTCCAGGAAGTGGAAAGTCTACCGAAGCTAGAAATTTAATATCCACAACTTTAGCTAAAGATCCGTCAATTTATGTATTCAGTACGGATGACTTTTTTCAATTGCACAATCGTGGAGTTTACAAATACGACCCAACAAAACTGAGTGAAGCTCACTCTCGAAACCAAAATCGGGTTTTAAATGCCATGAAATCAGGCAGAACTCCGATAATTGTCGATAATACTAATCTTCAAGTCTGGAGAATGCATCCGTACGTTATAATGGCTGCTGATAATGGTTATATAATAGAAGTATTAGAAACAAATAATCCGTGGGCTTACAATGTCAATGAGTTGGCTCGTAAAAATATCCACGGAGTTTCTAAAGAAAAAATTCGTATTATGCTTGACAGATACGAAAAAGGAATAACTGGTCAGAAGCTTATGGATATTTATTTACTTAAATATCCAAATAACTTTAACCCAATCATAAAAACTTCGACGCAGTCTCCAACAATAAATAGTACAAAAGATGAAGTTATTGTTGAAAAAAAATCAACAGATCAGCGTATTGAAGATAATAAAGTTGTTCAAGATAATAAAAATTCTTTCAGCAAATATTTGCAGAGCTTGGTGCTTTCTGAAGTCTTGCCAGAATTAAATGAAGTATCAAAAATAAACATTGAAGAACTTGGGAAAGAAAAAACAGATGGAGTGAAGCCAGATGACAGTCAAATGCTTCAACCGTTGGGTGCAATTGGATCTGAGAGGAAGAATAGCGTAGTACATTTAGATCTGATTAGTCCAGTACGAGAAACTGATGAAATTGATCGCGAGGTAAATGATAATTTTAATATTTTACCACCTTGTTGGGACTTTACTTTGTTGTTAGATGGAAAGACACTCCATAGCAATCATCTTCAAGAAGAGTACTTCTATGAAAAGCCTAAAGGATCTCCAGTTGACGCTGACGAAATCAGAAAGCAGGATGAAGAATTTGGTAAAGAAGGTAATAGTGGCAAAGTCAGTCCTTTGTTTACGGAAGAAAAAAGCTATCAAGAATCCGAGAAAAGTTGTGATGGAATGGAGGATTTTATTAAAGAATTAGCGAAAGAATACAATGAAACAAGTGGGTTTGATGTCAAAGAATCGACTGTATTTATCACGGAAATTATCGACGACGAAAAGTTAAGTCAGTTACCTGACAATAATACCGACTCTTCTGATGAAGTTAAACAAGATTGTGTTGATACTGCTGGCAATGATGAGAGTGAAGAGGTCGACAAGGAAAAAGAAGATGATAATAGTGATATTAGTGATAATGAAGAAGAATTACATACTTCCGACGAAGACGTAATTGGGCATAGTGAGTCCGAAGAGAAGATTTCTTGGCCAGGCATAGAATATCTTAATATTAAATCTGAATTTTTAGACGACAGTAACGACGATACCATTGGAGACGAGAGTTTGAGTGACGATGATGCTCGAGAAGCATTAAAAGAATCAGCTGTAATCGGAAATCCCGAATTAAACGTACCTAAAGACAAAGATGAAGAAATAATAAAAGAAACTATGAAAGCTCCGGTTACATCGACAATTGGATCGATATTTTGTATTATTAAAACGTCTATTTTAGGAGGAAGTTCTGTTGGAGAAGCGAGTGTTGATAGTAATTTGGAAAAAAATTTCCAACTGTTGGAAGATCAAAAAGAAAAAATTGAAGAAAATTCTGAATTACTTGATTTAGAATCAAGCGATAAAGAAAAAATCGACGAGCTAGTGGAACAACCTAGCACTAAGGAATTAATAAGTGAAAATCTTGAAGCTTCAACAGCTGCTGAAGAAGACAAGGTAGATAATATAAATAGTATCAACTGGAAAGAATTACCGTTTCCGTTGGATGATGTGCCGAGTATGAAATTAATTTTGGATGAGAATTTAGATAAAAAAATTATATCGACAAATGATGCAGGTACCAACACATCCTACTATGACTTTAACGTTTTGTTTGTAGGAGGAACTGCTGACGCGAATTATCGTGTCATTGACACTTTTAATAGATTTATCAACAAGGGAATGCCCTTGGTTCAATCAGAACGTCCGCCAATCAAATTGATGCTCGATAAAAGCTCAATGACCGATGATATGCTTAATCGTGATGTCGAGGTGCAGCAAGATAATACATCATCGAGTATTTGTCAACTGGTTAATTTGTTTCCTAACATTCCGCGGGATTATTTGATCGATATATATGAAAATTTATGTCATAAAGATTTTAGTTGGACAATAGATGTTTTGTTGGACGGTATACCCCAGGATGTATCTATTGAAATGCGTACAACAGAAGAAGAAAAGAATGAAGTTGAAGATTTGAGCTCCAAAACCTCTACTGCAGAATTATTTGATTTGTTTCCTAATAAAAAAATAGAAAAAAGTCAGGAAAATTTACAAAAGACTTCATTGAACGAAAATTTAAACGAAGAAGAAAAACAAGCGTCTGTATCAAGTGAGAAGAAAAATGAAAATGATAAAGAAGAATTTAGGTTACAAGAGATTGAAAGTGAACTGAACAATAAAATTGACATTGATATGTTTGACGATATTTCCTCACATTCAACAGCGTCTACCAGTCGTACAGACTCTATAGAAAATGAAAAGTCTTTCGGAGACGAGGAAACTGTTGAATTGAATCTCGGGTTTGATGGAATCCGTCTACTGGAAAATTTATTCAACAATCCTGAGTTTCTTATCCTGGAAGGTTTCGTGCCAGTTGTTCAAATTAAAAAATCAATGGCTAAAGAATTGTATGTCTTATGGGTTCAAAGTATGTACACGCAATTGACTTCTCGGCACGAACAACTGGATAATATGATTGCTAAAGATGCAGAATATGCGAAAAATTACGAGAAACAATTAAAACTCGAAGAAGCGTATGCTTCTTCAAAAGAAGTCTCCTCAAATTTACAAGAAAGTATAGATCCAGAATTAGCTTTGAAATCTTACAATGACACTGTAAAAGAAACAGTTATCGAAAATTCATCAGATGACGTTATGTCTCAATTGTCAAGGCAAACGCTTTATAAATCATTGCCTGGTATAGATCCGAAAACTCTAGATGAAATCTTCAGTGCTCACGGTAATAATTTAAAAGAAACTATTGAAATAGTTAAAGCCAGTACTGGTAGGTCTATTGCAGCCGGTGTTATCAAAGAAGAAACTTTTGTTGACAAAGTTAAAGCTAATATTAATAATAATAGTAGTGACAAGAAACAAAAAGCAAGAAGTGTCACTCCGACTATTGCTATGAGACCATGTTCGAGAAATTCACCTACAATTGAGAGTAAAAATGATAAAATTAAAGTTCTTTCGGATGTTGATAGAGCTAAACAAGAAACTCGACGTCAATTTTCATTACAAATTGAAAATTTCAATAAAGCTGCTGAAGCTTATCGCCGAGGGTGCCCAGCAATTGCTGCTTATTATTCACAAGTTGTAAGTATTAATTATTAGTTTTATTAAGTAAATATTTACAAGCGTGGTCAATCATTTAAATTTTCATTTTTTTTAATAAAATTTCTATTTGGTTTTATTAATATATATATATATATATATATATATATATATATATATATATATATATATTTTTTTTTTTTTTAAATACATAAAAAAATGAACAAATAAAAAAAAATTGACTATCATAATTTTAACAAATTTTCAAAAAAATTTATAAATTTTTTAGAAAATTGTGATATTCAACTTTTTTTTTTTTTTTTTAGTAATAATAATTATAAATTATTAATAATAATAATAATTAAAAAATATTTCAGGCACGACAACATGCCAGATACAACAAAGAAGCTCGGGCCGATGCGGCAAGTGCGATGGTCGAGGCACAAATACTCGATAATGAAGATATTCTAGATCTTCATTATTTAGTTGTTCACGATGCAATTATTGCTCTGGATAAATTTTTAGATTACCACATAAATAAACTTATTAAGAATAATAAGCGCTATGCTATTGTATATATTGTCACGGGACGTGGTAGTCGAAGCACCAGTAAAATGAGCAGAATCAAATCAGCAGTTTCACGAAATTTAATCAATCGCAATATTCGGTAATTATCCTTTATTTTTAATAAATCTAAATTCATCCATTAATTGTCGGAGTAAATCAATAAATTATTTTTTTCAGGTTTTCAGAAGCAAATCCAGGCTGTTTGAAAGTAACTCTGCATCGTAAAAATGAAACAGACTGAACAGTACATACGTCTGTGTTCATTTTAAATAATAATAATCATATTAACAGTAATAATTAAAATAGTAATTTAAGTGAGTAAGTTTTATAAAAAACGATATTATTTTAGTTTACATAACTTTTTTGTTGATTTAATAATCAACTATTTTATAACTAACGGAATTTTTTTGTTATAAAATTCGATGCGAAATACTTTATCAAGTATCGGGTTGAAAAAAATTCACGGTCTATTTGTTTTTTTAAGGGTAAACATAATTAGAAATTTAAAAAATATTTTTGGTTTTGTAGTTTTTTATCATACGATGCGTAAAGCAATATTAAAAAAAAAAAAAAAAAAAAAAATAGTTTAATTTATTAAATTTTATAAAAGTGATTAAACTATAGAATGAAAAATATATATTCGTTAGAAATGCGTGTAATTTTTTATCATTGTTGGATTAACATTCAAGTGCCATAAAAAATTTTTTTTATGAAGGCTTTAAATGATATTGTGTCGAAAAAAAATATAAATTTTCTTTTCTTATTTTATACCAATCTAATGTTCCATCAAATCTTCAGCTTTTTTAAATTGTTACATGAGTATTAAATTGCAATAAATTTATGATATTGATACAATCATTTTATAGTCCTTTGCCCCGTAAACGTCTAGCAGGTGGTGCTTTTTTAGTAGTTAAAATTTTACCAAGGGATTTAGTAGTTTCATGCTTAGCAATTTTTTTAGCTGGGCTTTTTATGTTGGATGATCTGGTATGGGGGAGTGTTACTCTTGTTTCTGTTATAGTAGCTAATCGAGTTTTACGTTTGTTATTTTCAAGAGTAACATTGTGTTGAGGTGCTGAGATTGTTGGAGCAGCTTGGTGTCGGTCAGGAATTGATCTCTGAATCTGAGGGAGGTATCTGAAAAATATTTATAAAAAATTTTAAATGATAATTTTTATTTCTTCACCATAAATATTACTTACGTAAATCGACTATCATCGTGTTGATCTTTAGCATGATGGATGATCTTCGACCGGAAATTCGGATAAAAATTACGTTCTTGAAGATTATACTGCGGAGTAAAAGTACAAGGAATTTGTTTTCGAGTTACTCTTGAAACATCGCCGGTTTCACCAGACACATTGATATTAATTCTATTATTATTATTCTTAATCAACGGTAATTTACAGACACTAGCTTTTGATCTAGGTGATTCTAACGATCGTTCAGTTCGCGTTGTGTAAATACTTTTTCTCCAGGACTTTTCAGTTTTCATCCAAGAGTCATCAGTCCTCTTTGACGAATGAATCATGTACAAAGTAGTTTCTTCTTTAACCTTATTATTTAACTTCGAGAAGCTAGACTTGCTGGCGTAGTTTTGACGACTTGGACTTGAATTAATTGTCCGCGATCCTTTGGATGTTATTTCTTCCATCACTTTAGGTCTTCTGGTACTTAACGGCTGTATAATCAATAATAATTAATACCGCATAATAAATACAATAAATAATTCTTAAATTATGACATTAAAGTTAGCAGTCACTTGACCATTTTTTAGATTTATTTAACAAACAAATTTGTTTCAAAAATAATTTTTAAAAAATTGCATTTATAATTTTTTTTTTCATTTCTTCTTTTCAATTTTCATCTCTTATTTTTTTGCCATAATTTATTTGTTAGAAAAATTGTCAAATATCTGCTAAATTAATTTTTATTAAATTATTTACTTTGTATCGACGACGTTTCTCTGATGCAATGTAGCTAAGAAGAACTGGATTACGCCATTGACAAGAGTCTATCGGGGGTAATGTGAAGCTACTAGTTTGTCTAGGTGGGTCACTTTCTTTTAGATTATTGAAGTATCTGTGGTCCAGCAATCGCTTAACATTACTTCTATTTTCAGGATCGTAGACCAGCATCAGTTTTAAAAGCTCTTTGCCTGTTTCCGTTACGTGAGGCAGCAAAACCGTGAATCCTGAGCCATTTCCTTTGTTAGGAAAAAAGTACTCACTATTCCGAGAATTATTTCTACAAAAATTTAATTGATTAATTACTAAAAATAAATATAAGTAATTATCTTCAATATTGAAGATAATAGTGAAGTTAGCTGACGTATGATGTTTTCTAGGATTTCCTTCAACAAATAAATTATTACAAGAAAATTCCACTTGTAGATGTGTCAAAGAGTTATTGTTATTATTTTTTAAAAAATGTTTTTTTTTAGTAGTAATTTATTTGTTGTAAAAATCCAAGATATGACAGATTAAATGTCTGCTAACTCCAGTTTCAGGATTGAAGACATACAATCGCCGAAATTTAGCGATAACTCGAGCATGAGGTGTCCCCAAGATCGCGTGAATTTTGGCTATTTGGTCAATCTCATTAGACCCAGGAAACAATGGCTTTAATGACAACAGCTCGTAGAAAACGCAACCAATCGCCCAAACATCCATTTTGGGACCGTAAAACCCGTTGGTCAATAAACACTCCGGTGATCTGTACCATCTTGTTGATATGTATTCAGTGTATGGTGGCTTGCTGTAGATTCCTCGAATAGAACCCAGATCACCGAGTTTCACCAAGTCGCCCTGATTAATGATTTAATTTATCAAAAAAAAATCTAAATTACTAATCAAGTTTTTTTTTAGTAATGTGAAATTATAATACTAAAGTTAGCCGAAGTTTTTTTCATTTATTAAATTACCCTGATTAAAAAAAAAAAGTATTGGTTTTTATAAAAAAAAATTCTACAAATTTTTAGATGTCGGCTAACTTAATTATCACTGTGAAATTGAGGCTAATTTTAACTTTGGTCAAATCACAAAAATTTGCTCATCAATTGACATCTTTTTTTTTTTTTTTTTTTGGTTTAATAATCAATCATACTAATTAATATTTTTTTTATTAACAAAAATGAGCCCAAAAAATTAAATTAAATATTAAAAACACTTATGATGCTTAAGGTCAATTGACGAGCACGTATTTTGTTTGCTTCACATCACTAATTGTTACCTTCACAAGAATATTTTCGGGCTTAATATCACGATGGAAGATGCCATGCTTGTGCAAGTGCTCAAGTCCTCTCAAAAGCTGGTATAAATAAATTTTAACTCTCTGCTCAGACATAACACGATTCTTGCGGCTTTTTATCAGATCATACAGACTCATGTTCATTAATTCAAAAATTAAAATTACTCTACCAGTAATGTGATTGCTAGTTCAAGTAAATAATTTTAGACAAAATCAACTTTAATTGACAATTGATTAATGATACTAAAATTAACAAATATCTTTTTATAACAAATAAATTGTGATAAAAAAATATTTTAAAAAATTACATGTGAAATTTTTTTTATAATAATTTAATTGTTATAAAAACCTAAAAAATTTTTGTATGTCTGTCAATTTTAGTATCATGTTAATGAAAAAAATTTTTGGACTTACTAATGTGATTCAATCAGGTATAAAATATTTGGATGTCGAGTTATTTTCCTCATTACTATTACTTCAGAGCTTTCAAGCATTTCATTCATCCTAAATTTTTCATTTATAATATTAATCAATTAATATTTAATTTTTATTATTATTAAGTATTGATAATATTTATTCTTACGATGAATAAATTTTTTTTAATTTCTTCCCAGCGTAATAAGCGCCAGTTATCCTGTCCTGACATTTCAATACTTCGGAAAATGAACCTTCTCCGATTTTTTGTACAACTTTATATTCTGAAAATAATTATCAAGTCATCGATAAACATTACTAATTAATAAAATAAAAATAAGAGTTAATAATATAATAAAACGTACTTTTAAGAAATGACGTTGACATGATTGATAAATAATTTTTCTTGGTTTCGTAATGAAACCACCATATCATTCAAAATTATACATAAATTATTGATTGTTTATATATCTTATTGAGGCTTTGAGGGTAAATAAAAACTATGAAGAACTAATTATTTATTTTTCATAGTTATCTTCAGGTTGTAGAATAAATATAACAGACGAATTTTTTTTTTTTTTTTTTTTTTTTTTTTTAAAGATATCAATATTTTTAGAAATTTACTTTAATTAAAAAGGTAATATCGATTAAGTCGGTTCTTGATGAAAGAAAAATAAGTTTTAGCAATTTGGAAAAAATTCTTATGGAATGAATGAGTTTATTCAAAAATTTACGGAAGAAATAATAAAAAAAATGGGTTTGATATTTGAGAATCACTTAAATCTATTGAAAAAATGGATTACAAGAAATGAAATTCTTAAATAAAAGAAGAGAATGAAGAAGATTAATAATTCTATCATCTTGGACTTTAAATATGTTAATTAACAAAAAATTAAAAGTTTCAATAAGATATAATTGGGTGAAATCAAAAATTAATACTAAATTTTTTAAATAATAAAAATTAAAATAAAATTCGCAAATATTTTTAAAGATAATACATTGATATTATTTTAAATTTTACTGTCAAGTAAAAATATACAATTACAACGGCACAAATACAGCACCAACTAGACTATAATTTAACATATTAGTAATAATTATATATATTTATATTTAATAGTAGTTAGTGAGTAATAATAAATTTAAAGTTAAAAAAAAATGTTTAAACGAATACAATAAGCTGCGCCACGCACCACTCCTTTTTTTTTATCTTTCATTTTAATAGTTTGCAAGTTAGATGTTGCGATTATTAGACTTATAATTTATAATTTATAATTATACACGACTGATTTCAAATTTCATTCTGTAACAAAAACAACAGATTTTAATAAGTGACGTTATATTTTTATCAGTATAATCTGTTAATGAAATATTATTGTAATTTTTAATACAATCGTCGCGTTAATGACAAAGATATTTTATTAATATTAATAAATCTTAATAATTTTTAAATTTTTATTTGCCTTATATACTTATATATTTATTAACATCTTTAATTTATAAATATATAATGCAATATACTTTATAGATATTTTTTTTTTTAGTTATTTAAACAATAATTAAAATAATCCTTATCAAGTTAAAAGATAAATAAAAGAAGAAATTAAAATCGATAAAGGCCATCTAATTTTTAACGCATTTACAAATTCGTTTTTTTATTTATTTTATTTTATTTTTTTTTTGAAAAGTTATATACTAACATCAAATTGATAAATTTAATTAATAACTATTGAAATTATTTATTTGTGATTAATTTTTAAAAATCATTGTGATGGTACAGAACACTTTGCCGAAAAGTTGACAATGATGGTAGTGGAGTGGTGCGGGCTTGATAATAATTTTCTAGTATCGTGATATTCTTCTCAATATTTTCCAGTGTAAATCATTATATGATATAAAGTCTCGTTATTTTTATTATTATCATAACGTATAACAATATATAATCATCTAATTTGTTATAATTGTAATTATTTATGAACAGTACCTTGCACTTGTCACTCAGTTTGAGCGCAAGCGCGAGTTTTCCATCGCTGCTGCGGGCGTGCAAGAGACAACACGTGCGAACGTGAACACAGGAACCGAGTTGACAATATTATCAATCTTCACCATTTTATTTAGCTCATTTTTAATCAATTATCAATTAAAAAATAACAAGAAACGAGAAATAAAAAAAAAAAAAAAATCAAACCAAATACACCTCAGTTATTAAATTAAAATTTTCATTTCATTTTAATTAAAATTAACTAATTAGGTAATCAATTTCTTTCATGCATAATTCAATTATTTGAGGACCGTTGGAATGACAACGCTGAAATTATTTATAGTTTTAAAACAATACGTATAAAATATTTATTTACGTTCTTTTTACTTTTTTTAGTTTCAATTGAGCAACTACTTTTGCACAATTTATTTCTTCATTTTTCTACTAGAAAAATATAAAATTATTTACAATTTAATAAATTATTAATTATAATTATAATAATTTTTTCATTCTTTACCAGCGAAAATAACTTCGCTGTATTATACCTTCTACGACTGTGTATAAGATTGCAAATTTTCTGTACAAAAACATCTAAACAAAGACTTATTAAAAAAAAAAAAAAAAATAATAATAATAATAATAATAATAAATATCAAGTTGATAAAGTGCTCAATAAATCTGTTGTCTTTCCATATTAATATTTAAATTATTAATAAAGGCAATTGTCAAACTTGAAAATTAAATATTTTTAGCTAACATAGACAATAATTAAATGTTATCAATTTGTACTGACGATTATCTTTCAAAGTTAATTAATTATAAATATCTGTATATAGGTCCTGTGTTCACCATTACAGCAATGTTTAAGCAGCAATTATATTTTTAATTATACTCTCGAATACTTTCAAATACAAACGACTAGAACGTTTGTCATTACGTCAAAATTTAATTATTCATTTTACTTTACGTTTCATCGAAGTTTTAAATTTTTCTAAGTATTAATAAAAATAAAAATAATGATAATAATAAATAAATTTAGAAAAAAGATAGAAGAATATTTTTCTAATCGAGACTCACTGGATTCACTGTTATTTTTTTTTTTTCCCACCACTCCAAAAACCAGCACTTCAACTTCCAATGTTCATATTCTAATATTTATCATTTTTATCTATTCACTTCGTGCATTATTAAAATCATTTTAGCTCTTATTTGTTTTATGTACACCGTAATAATGGATGATAATTTACAAAAATTAACCCTCTCAGGCCGGAGAGATCCAATTACTTTTTAAGTCTCTTACTTTGGTCACTCTCAACATCCCAAAAGCGTATTTAAACTTGGAAAAACTTGTTACAACATTTCTTCCGATGGTATCACCGGCGCATCACTTTCATTCTGAATCTCCATGGATTTTGATGTGTTTTCATCTTCAACTGATGAATGATGTTGTTCTTGTTGATGATGTTGTTCAATTTTTTCTTGATGCAACTGCACTTCTGGCTCGGGCTGATCTTGCTGGTGCTGGTGCTGCTGCTGTTGTTCATGATGATAATGTTCTTGCTCGGGAGCTCGATCAATATCTTGAGGTTGATCAAACTCATGACTCTCAGGCGCATCATGTTTTTCAAAGCTTTCAATATCGAAATTATTTGGATCATTTATTGTTAGCACATGATTCATCTCAGGATTCTCATGGCTAATATCAACATCTGCTTTAGGAGGTTGTAATTCACTCAATGAATCTTTTATCGTCGATTCATCAGGATGTTCATCAGCTCCCTTTGAATTATCATTGTCAGCAGTACGATTTTCTTCAAACATTTTCTTGTTTTCTCCAGACTCTTGCTCAGATCTTGCAGCTTCAGGTTGTTCTTGTGGCAGTGGACTAGCATTTCCCCATCTAGATTTTCTGTTTCTCGAATTTCTGCTATCACGGTCACGGTCTTGATGCTTGTCACGACTCATATGACCTTTATTATCTCGTTGGTTAACGTGATTTTCACGAGTGTGTTCATCTGGCTCATGTCCATTGTTACCTTCCATACTAGCCCAGACGGGCGGTAGTGGTGGTGGTACAGCATCTGTATTTCTCCAAGGATCTGGAAGTGGAGGTCCTGGTGGTCCACCGAAAGGTGGTGGTCTTAAGTGGGAAGACGGTGGACCACGGTTGTCGTCAAATGGTCCCCTGAAGAAAGCTTCGCCTTCACGAGGGTCAAATGGACCTCGCGGACCAAATGGTGGTCGCATGCCTGGCCTCATTCCTCTTGGCCCCATTCCCCGATGGAAAATCGGAGGACCTGTGACAGAATAAATTTTAATGACGATTCTTGCTATCACAATATAAAAAAAATTAAATCATTAATCAAAAATCAATAACTCACCGTGACCTCGCGGACCCATTCCGGGTCTCGATCCGAATCCATCAGGGCCCATTGGGCCTCTAGGACCTCGGGGACCCATCGGAGGGCCAAATCCAGGTTCCATGTGCCCGAAGAAATCTCTTCTTCTCGGATCAAAATCGGGATGGTCCGGATGAGCTCGCGCGTCGAATCCATCAGCCATTCGTGGATCGAATCCGTCTCTTGGCCGTCTGTCAAACTCAAGTCTATCTGGATCGTATTCATCTGGATGTCGTCCACGGTGCTCAGCACGATCGAAGTCATCTCTTCCCATACCTAGGCGGTGATCAAAGTCATTCGGACGAGGACCTCCATGTCGCTCGAAATCATCTGGAAAACGTCCAGCGTGCATTCTGTGATCTGGAAATTCGTCCATAGGTCCTCTGGGACCACCACCACCACGAGGGCCAAATCCAGGACGATCACGATCACCTCGTGGAAAGTCGCGATGATCTTGAGGCCCTCGAAAATCTGGGCCACGTGGTCCAAAGTCTGGTCTTTCACCAGGTACACCTGGGAACTTCGGAAGGTCTAACAACGACGGAGGGCCATCTCCGGGTCTACGACCACCAGGGATGTCTTCAAAAGGCGGCGGTCTGTCGCCTCTGTTATCCATGTTGCGCTCACTGCGATCACGCATGCTACGATCCATTCTGTCATCCATCGGCAGAGTACCATCAGCCAATTGCCGTAATCTATCAGCGAGACTCATTTTATCTTTTTTGGGACCCATCTCTGGTTCCTGAAGAAGTCCAACGCCCGAACCTGGCAACGGCATCGGACCGTCATGAGGTCTCATGTCTCGATCACGATCTCGCCGATCATCTCGGTCGCGATCTCGACCATCTCGTCTTCGATCACGACCTCTGTCTCTTCCTCGACCACGGTCTCGTCCCCGATTGTCATTTCCATCTCTGTCAGCTCTATCACGCTCACCTCGATCTCTTCTCTCACGGTCTCTATCTCGATCCCGATCTCTGAAGTCTCGCTCACTATCTGCTCTGTCATTCATGTTTGGAGCTTTGTTCATAGCTGCCAGCAACTGGTCACTCAAGTTCGGCTTATCTTTCGGAGGATTTATGGAACTTGGAGGCATAACGTCTTCCATTTCAACA
Source organism: Cotesia typhae (assembly GCF_013202065.1). Classification (NCBI taxonomy): domain Eukaryota; kingdom Metazoa; phylum Arthropoda; class Insecta; order Hymenoptera; family Braconidae; genus Cotesia; species Cotesia typhae. The sequence continues at coordinate 4,300,893 of NW_027423729.1, read as the reverse complement.
TCCATATCCTCGGAGTGCTGCGATTGCATCGGCATTTGCATTGGTGGTGGTGGTGGGCCCACATTAAACGGTTGGCGAAGCATTGGAAGATTTGGTAGATTAGTTTCTCCCGTAGGAGGTGGCACACCCATCGGCGGTACATTGTGAGGCATGCCTGGTGATTTAAATCATCAATTAATTTCGATGATTTTTAATATTCAAGGAGGTCTAACTGCTTTATCATATTACAAATTTTAATCAAATAATTTTAAATAAAAATTATATTTATTCATTTCAATATAATATGTATTTTTAAACATAGCATATACAATCTGACCTCCTTAACATAAAAAAAAAGCTGTAAGGTAAGATACCTGTTGAGTTTGATTTATCTGACGGTGCAGCTGGTGCAGGAAGTGGAATTTGAGTAATAAGACCAACGCCGACTCCAGCGCCAAAAGGAGAATTAACTTGTTGTGTAAGCATCGACGGCATCATTCCCGGAGGACCCAAAAGCCCTTGCATGTTTGGTGGAGGTACTCCAATTGGTACATTTGGCATTAAACCATGCGGCATTTGTAAACCCATAGGAGGTCCAAGCATACCTGCATTATTAACTGATTGGAATAAAAAAATAAAAAATTAAATATCTTTTTTATGGTTATTAATAAATGCAATATTTTTTTAAAACAATAAAGAGAAAACCTACCAATTGTTTTATTAAATTACTTACGTGGAACTCCTGTCATAGGGAATCCTGGTGGCATCATTGATAGTTGAGCACTGGTAGGTGGCATCAAATTAGTTGAAGCCGTTGCTCTGATTGGCGGTGGCTGACTTGTGTCAATCATAGGCTGCTGTTGTGTCCCTGTTGACGGTGGCATTACGTTAACAATTCCATCAGTTAACGTTGGAATTGGAGCACCCCCTATTGGTGGCACTTGGATTGCTTGCATTCCTTCTTTAGATCCTGAATGCTTCAGTTTACCTTAAAAAAAAAAAAAAAAAAAAAATAAGTTATTGCTAACTGTGATAAAATAAAAATGATAAATTTATTGAAAAATGTTTTGTGTTAAGCTTGCTTGACCAATAAAAAAAGTCGATAAAAATTAGATTGGCTTAAAAGCTTAAAGATACTATTGCAAGTTGGTTCAAGATACAAACGATTTAAACAACGCTTAATGTATCTAGATTAAACTTGCAGTTTTTTTTTATTAAATAACAAAATAAACTTAGCAAAAATAATGTTACCTTTCAGTCTTGGAGGTAGCGTGTCCTCGTCAATCATTCCACCTTCTTCAAGCATCTCCAATTCTTGTTCAGTGATATTATTCAATTTATTCCATGGAATATAACTAACACCAAGCTCAACTTCCCAGTAATCTTTCCATTCTTTGCCTTTAACACCTTTCCCCGGTGCCCAAGCTAACGTGATGGCTTTGCCTTGCATTTTATGATTTTTAAGTTTAGTCAAAGCTCGATAGGCGTCTTGTCGCCTATTCATACAAATAAAAGCACAGCCTCGTGGTGAAATTAAGTCAATGCTGACGATATCACCGAGCTCGCCAAATGTATCTGACAATTCTTCTTGATGTACAAGCTTAGATAAATGCCCAACCCAAAGCGTGGTACTGCATACGCTCATTTTTTCCCTCTCAATTGGCGGCAATCCACGTTTCCTTCGTTCGCGTTCTTTTTCTCTCTCTTCCTCAGAATTCTTAGCGCGAGTCTCTTCGCGCTTGCGATCACGCGACCGGGATCTCTGTCGCCGTGAACGACTCCTTGACCGGGATTTTCTGTCTCGATCCCGATCTCGCCCACGATGACGAGGTGACCTGGACCTGCTGTGACGTCGGAAACGATCTGGAGATCGACTCTGAGATCTGACAGAATCCAAATTAACTATTTCTACGCTACTGCTGTCACGTCGTGTCTGCGTCGACTGATAATCCTGGGAATCTTGTCGTTCATCTATCAGAGGACTCTTTTGGTTTGAGTGTATCGGCTGCCGTAGTACTGAGGTGGATTGAGAAACAAATGCTGGTGGATATCCTGGTGGTGGCTGACTCATATCCTGCTGCATTAAATTCGATACATTGCTGTACGTATTGTGCTGACTTGGTTTGAGAATATCCGAAGGTTTTAGTTCACACTCAGATGCGAACGGAAGATTCGGTACAGTTTGAGCGAGGTGTTTGTCAAACTCATCTTCTTGCTGCTTCATCTGTTGAAGTTTACGCTTCTTTTCTTCCATTTCAAGCTGTGCTGTCGCTGCGTTGCCTTGCATGGTCTGCTGTAACGTTTGTAACTGTCTTAAAACCTCTGGGTTTGTCAATAATAGTCCCAGACTCTCTAGATTGCCGCTTGTTACTGCGTTGTGTTGATTACTAGCGGTAACTGCTGCAGCCGGTGAACTTGCCATCATAACATCATCATCTTCCTCTTCCCCATAATCAAAATCTAACAGTTTTTTGTCAAATTTAACAGAACTTGGAGTATCATTCGATGCTTCTTGTTTCTTTAATAGTAACTGCTGGAGATGTTGAAGCTGATCTAAAAATGAAGCGTCAACTTGATTAGCGCCCGACTGACCGAGTAATTTATTAGCATTAACCATATTGGCAGTCTCTAATTTAGTCTGTGCCAACCATGCAGGATCAATAGTCTTAGCAGAGAACATTTTTTGATCTTTGGGTGTGTTTTTACCACCCGGTGGTGTTTTAGTTATAGAACCAAGATTACTTAAATTATTACCACTAGTATTTAATGCTCCATTAGAATTAATCGCTTGCTCTTTGTGAATAGGATGATTTGGATCAGCAAGATCGAATAATGGTTGAATAACTTCAGGTTGAAATACTGAATTTTTCTGCCACAAATTTAACACACGTATCACCTTGCTTTTATCCTCTGGCGGACATTTCAATAAATTCAAAAATGTTGTTTGCATATTTTTAGCAAATCTCGGTGCAAATACATCCTTTTCAACGCCGAATTGATGCCTAGACTGCCGCACGATAGAGTCTATTACATAAAGACCCGGTACTTTGTACTCTGGCTTACACTGCAAAATAAATAAATAAAAAACAATAAATTAAAAAGTACTATCATCAATATCACACGATATTATGAGATTGTAAACAATAACTTACTTTTTGTATAAATTTTTCTACACTCTGTACAACATGCTTGTAAAATTTGATGGCTTTTATCGCGCCTCTTGTCAGTGAATTCATCTTAGCCTTGGATATCGGCGGCTTGACATCATAGAGAGCAGACAGCTGTAATAAAATAAATGATAAATTAGTATCAGCCATTAAAATTTAAACTTAATGACATCAGTCATTGAACCTAAACATTATTAGGTAATCATATTTATAATATTTACTCAAATAAATAAATAACTAAATATTTATAAATAGATAAAATTATAAAAAGATTTTATAGATTATTATGATCAATAATCAATCTGTATATTTGTATTTTACACGGCATCATTCATGTTGAAAAAAAAGAGGGAGGGTTCACCCTAACACGGTGACCTCCAAAATATAATAATGTACAGAAGTACAGCGGTGTATCCATTACCTCTCCATTAAATGCCTTGACCGCATCCATTGTTGATTTGTTATTGTTAATACTTAATAGAACGTTTTGTATTTATATTCAACAACTAGTGTAAAACACAACAGTATTATTTTCACTAATCATCGCTATTTCTCATCGTCGACGCACTTTGAGTAAAGACCATGCCACTCAAGATGGCAGACTTTATTTCCCAGCGTGCAATGGGCGACACTCTCAGTTTTTAGTTTCTGCTATGGATATTATCTGGTTGCCCTAACTGCCGCACAATACTATAGTTAGCCGACGTTCTTAATTTTTTTATTATTTTTCATTTATTAAATTATAACAGAAAAATATTTTTTTAAAATTGCATATGTAATTTTTACAATTTTCTACATGTGAAATTTTTTCTTTTCATTTTTTTTTTTAATTAATTTTTTAATAAAATAAATTATTAAAATTTTTAAATGTCAGCTAACTTAATTTTCATAACTGCCGCTAGTATTATATACTCCATGCAATGACACTGAAGTTGGCAGACATTAAAAATTATTTTAAAATTTTGTGATAATGCAATTATTAAAAGAAAAATTAATTAAAAAGTTTCACGTGTGAAAATTAATAAAAATTACAAGTGAAAAATTTTAGAAGCATTTTTTTATTGTAATTGATTTGTTATTGAAATTTTTAAAATTGACAGCTGACGGCTAACTTCAGCATTATTCTATGCATCTTAAATAATGATGATGAGCTAACCAAGCGCCGTTATGACGTCACAGATTCATTTTTTATTTTTTTTCACATTATTTATGAAACAAATAAAAAATAATTTTATTATTTATAAAATTACATAACAAGTCACAAATAATTAATTATTGCTTTTTTATATTTAAAAAAAAACTTCATGACAATAAATTTAATAAACTATTTTTTAATTAATTAAAAATAATTTTTAAATTTAGTTTAATTTACAAATATTTATAAATTAAAATTTTGTTATTGTATAAGTGAAATACTTTTGATTGGAATTTTTAATTGTCAGAATAGAAAAAAAAAATGATTTGATAACCAAAATAAAGAATATTAATTTACATGAGAACGCAGCTTTAGTTTACAAGGTAATTGTTGAGGATAAAAACGTGTGTTTATTGACAATCATTACTAAATTATTAAAAAAATTGTTTTTGTTCTTTTTAGATAAAATTTATAATTAAAAACAGTCACTATGGAGAATATTCTTATAAAATCAACGATGAGCTATAACATTCTACGTCTGATGGGTTGTGCGAGACTAAATCACACTCAACCAAAGTTGAAACTTCCTAAAAAAAACAAAAACGCCGAAAAAGTTAGAAAATCTCATCCTTACAGATTAATTCATCCATGGAAGTCAAAAGCTCTTTTTTGCGAGAGTATGCTTAAGCAAGTTATTTATAACAAAGGTTGATTTTTAAATAATTTATTTGTCAAAGTGAAAATAGCAGATGAACAATTTTTGTTTTAAATGATTAAGACATTTAATAATTTTTTAAACAAACAAATTATACCAAGAATAATTTATTTGAAAAATTCCATCTTTAAAGGCTTTAAAAAATTATAAATGTAATTTTTTGAAAATAATTTTATAGACCTAGTTTATTTCTAAAAATTGTCAAGTGTCTGTTAATTTTAGAGTCATTATTTTTAACGTTATAATTTATTTAAAAACAAATGATTGAACGCTTGCTATTTTTTTATCACGTTTAATTAATAGTCTAAATATTAATAAAAAAATAAACTTTTTATTTAACAGATGGTCTGGTAGCTATCAATAAACCTTACGGCATATCAGCAAGGCCGTTTGAATTTGAAAAAAAAAAACAGCAAACGATTAGTGGTATTTTCAATGAAAAAAAGTATGTGTTAACTGACGCTGTACCGAATATTGCTAAAGAATTAGGCTATGAATCATTAGTAATTGCAAAGACACCGGAAAAATTTACATCTGGCGTTACCTTGCTCAGTGCAAGTGATAAAGTAACAGAAGCTATTGCCAAATCAATGCGAAGAGCAGAAGGTGCGCGAATAATACCACGTACCTATTGGACAGTAACACGCAGAGTTCCAATATTTCCTGAGGGTGAAAGAAGAGTAGCTATGAAACTCATGGAGGGTCCTGAAAAAGGAGTCAAAGAAGTAGTTATAGTACCAAAATGGTCTGAAAATGAGCGCGCTCGTGGTGACATTAAAATTCTAAATGTACAATTTAAAGTTCTGTCGACTGCATCCCACAATTTAGCTTCTTTGATGGAAATAAAAGCGTCTACGAGTCAATGGCACGCTGTAAGATTATTTGCTGCAACCGTGACACTAAGTCCGATTCTTGGAGACAGAGTTTATGGATCCAGAGCTCAAGACGTGATGGGAAAATTTTTACTAGTCAGTCCGTTTGTTGAAGCAGCCCACATGCCTCCTAAATTGGATCTAGACTTGTTAAAGGTAATTAAAATGTTTCCGACCAAAAGTATTATGATTCCAGCTCACGTTCACCTCAGGGAAATGTTTTTGCCCTCGTTCTTAAAGAAGGGGAACGATATTTCTATCACAGCTTCTCCGCAACCAGAATTTTTATGGACGTGTAATCAATTAGGTTTCAAAGAACAACTTTTCACGCCTATCAATAATGAAATAAATTCTATTTCTAATAATAATTCGATAGTAAACAATGCTGATGAAGAACAACATGACTCTCAACAGTGTTTAGCAATAACGTAAAATAAATCTTGTTATGATTAATCTTCAATTTATTTTATACATATGTAAATAATATTGATTATTATTAAATAATTAATTTTTAAATTTTATAAATGTCTTAATGTATTTAAATATCTAATGTGAAAGGATAAACCGACCGGCTAAAATGCGTCTCATTAATATTTTTCGTCCATGAAGTGTCGACATCCTTGTTTGATATCCATGTGTTCTGACTCTTTTCACCTCATTGGGATACGGAAAATTATCCCTCATTTTTCTTCTGATGGGTGTCATTGGCCATTTGGTATGATCAATTTTCCAAGGTCTTTGTCTTACTCCTTTTAATGCAGTATAAGTTGTATTGAATTGTCTCACTGTTTTGATACCAATTGATCTAAGGATTTATATAAATTATAACATTTAAATATTTATAATCATGAGGCTGAAGTTAGCAGACACTTGACAATCTTTTGATATTGCTTAAAAAATAAACTAGTTATAGAAAATTGCATGAAAATGAAGTTAGCCGACATTTAAAAATTTTTATAAATTTTTTATTGAAAAAATTTCAATTAAACAATTTAAAAAAAAATGTCACATGTAAAAAACTTGAAAAACTATAAGTGCAATTTTTTAGAAATATCTTTATAGTTGTAATTTAATTAAATAAACATTTTTAGACGCCTGTTAACTTCAGTGTCAAAGTGAAAATTATTTATAAAAATCTCATTTATAATTTTTCTGAACTTTTAAAGATGAAATTTTTCAATAAAATTTTCTTGCTATAATTTGTTTGTTAAAAAAAATTCTAAAAATGATCAGATGTCTCTTAATTTCAGTATCATTTATAATCAACAAAATAATTAAAAAAACTTACGGTATTACTTGAGTAAATATTGGTATAATTTTTCCAAACATAATTCTTTTAAGAAATAGTTAATCTAAATAATAATTGCTTTTCACACAGGTTAGTTTTATTTATAAGAATAATTTTTCAACGCGCATGCGCGGTAATTGATAGTGCTGTCGCGGTACATGTTTCTTTAAACATAATTATTTAAATAACTCAAGTTCAAGGATGAAAAAATGTCAAATTTATATAATATTTAAATATATTTTAAATGAATAATAAAATACATTATGGACGAATTAATTATCTTGAATTATCTATAATAAAATCAACAGGGGATCCTCTTGTCTTTTCCCCATTTTTTCATAACACGAATTATTTGTTCCACTTGAGAATTAGATGTATTTTTCAGCAATTGAATAACTTCAACTAGTAACTCTCTGGAATAAAATTAATGAGTATATTATTATAGAACAGTTTTAATAAATTTTTTATTTCAATAAAAATTTACTTGGATTGTTTTTCAGCAACGATAAATTGAAAAGTTCCGCAACAAGCGCCTCGTTTGCCTTCCCAGTGTTCTGGCGATGGATCCATACGTTCTAGCATATCAAAAGCCTTAGCAGCATACCAAAATTCACCAATTTTGTAGCAAGTATTTGCAATTAACTGTAGCAGGTTAAAAGATTGGGTCGATGTGTCCATTTTTAAGTAAAGTTCCCAAGCAATGTGAGCTTTTTTATTCATAATGTAACAATAAGCCAGTAAGCTTATGTAAACGTAGTCATTTTTGAATCGTTCACTTCGAATCAGTAGAAATGCTTCCTCTGCTTCTTTGAAGTAACCCGCGGCCGCTTGTGCTTGTGCATAGTTAAAATTAAAACTATCATCATTCGTGTAATATGTTTTTATAGAATTTAAATAGACTAAAACTTCTTCAAATTGACGAAGAAGAAAGAAACAAGCTGCCATGCAGTGACGACCCGGTATTGTGTCACATTCAGAAGTCGATGAACCCACCAAATGGAAATACTGCTGAGCTGTCTTAATGATATCTCGTGAGCTGGTTTCCTGTCCGATTACTGCGCAAACTGTTCCTTTTAGAATAAACTCTTGGGGTACTGCCGGCTCCAGATCTTTTATCAGTTCATAAGCTTCTTGAATTTCATTCTGCTTTAAATAATAAATTACCAGGTTCAATCGGGCTTCTGGTATGACATCGACTAAACCTGGTAAGACTTGCAATGCTCCTTCACCGTCTTTAAATACCTAAATTTAATAAGTTTAGTTTATTAACTAAAATTTAGGGTAAATATTTACAAGTCGAGTCAACCATTTTAATTTCCTTTTTTTGGACGAATTTCCATTTGATATATTTTTTTTTGAAAAACATCAAAAAAATATAAAATAAAAATTTTATCCAAAAACATGAGTCAAAATTTTTTCCCACTTGTGAAGGCAAAAAAGCTATCAAAATCTTTATTTTTTTCTTTCACGAGATTTTTTATCATAAATGCACCGTAAAAACAAGCAGAATCAAAAAAAAATTTGAAAATGTTAATTTTTTACCTAGTTATGGCCCAAAATAGAGTTGACCGACTTGTAAATAATTATCAAATTTATTAATGAAAGCATACACTCACCACAATATTGTGACGAATTAAATCATGTCCAAAACTGTACGAAGAAGTTGTTTTTTCTATCAACTGCCTCATTTCAGTCTGGGCTGTGCTGCCGTCATAAAGACGAAAGTGATTGCATGCTTTTAAATTAATAGCAATTGCACTGTCTGGATATTTTTGCAAGTAAACTTGAAGAACTTCTTGAGCTACATCGTAATAGTCGAGTTTATAATAGCACAATGCTACATAAACATTCAAGGCCATGTAATCCCTACAATAAATAGCAATAAATAGAAGATTAAGTTTAATTATGATCATAATCGCTCAAGTTTTTACTGATGAATACCTTGGTTTCTTAAGAAGGGTAAGGAAGAGATGCTGGGAACTGAATTTCGAGGAATTGGGAATGTGCTTACTAAAATTAGGATATAATTGATGAAAGCTGTATTATTAATTAAAAATTAAATTATTACCTATTATCAAGGAGAATTTTTTTATAAATATCAATCGCTTCTTGATAATGAGCTCGAAGATAATGAATAGAAGCTAAGCACAACTGGTCTTCAATAACATCTTTAAGTTTAGCATGGTACTCTTTGAGCTTAGTTTCATCGCTCATCTTGTGAATCAAATGAAACATTACTCGGGTTTTTAAACCACTCTCAGGAGCATCATTCAATATTTCTTTAGCTTCTGGATACATTCCCAAGTAAAAATAGCAGCAAGCTAAATTAGTAGCAACATCATTTCTTCCTTTCTTTCTTAAACTTTCATAGACGCTGGTAGCTCTTTTGTAGTCCCCAAGATGAAAAGCACAATACGCAATCCACATATCCGAGTCCTGGATATTGCTGTTTGATTTATTGAACTCAACCAACGTCAAGGCACCAGCATAGTCACGTTTCTCCAGAAATTCTTCGAGCTTGGGGACATCTTTTCGCGTTCCTGGTTTTCTGCTTTCTGACAGGGCTGGTTTTGCCCGTGAAAGTATCTGAAACAAAAAAAATATTTTTAAAAAATTGCATGTGTAATTTTTAAAATTTTCTACATATGAAATTTTTTGTTTTATTTTTTTTTTTTTTAAATAATTTTTCTATAAACAAAAAAATTCTAAAAGCTTTTAGATGTCGGTTAACTTAATTTTCATAAAAAATTGACTTGTAGAAATTTTAATAAATTAAAAATGCAATTTTTTTATAATAATTTTTTGGAACACATTTTTTGTTAAAAAAAATTAAAAAATTGTAAAATGACAACTAAATTTAATGTCATATTTTTATTTATGATTTTCACAGTCATCATCAATGAAATTTACACTTCACTTAAATGTTCATATTAAAATAACACTGAAGTTGACAAACGTTAAAAATTTTTTTGGAATTTTATAAAAATTAAATTATTAAAAAGTTTCAGATGTGAAAATTAATAAAAATTACAAGTGAAAATTTTTAGAAGGATTTTTTTATTGTAATTAATTTGTTAAAAAAATTTTTTTAATTGATAGCTGACCGCTAACTTCAGTATTGTATATTAAATCTTGAATAATTTTATTAAACAATAAAATAATAAAACAAAATTTTTTAAATTTAATAAACTTCCTTACCATTCTTCATAAATGTTTGTTTACATAAATGTAAAGTAAGCAAACAAATAAAAATATCTTATTGATTATTTAAAAACCCGTGACACCTGATATTTCAATGCTACGCAACGCAAATGACAACACCAATAGCTCCATCTGACTTATAAAAAGGAGTTAAATTATAAATTTAATGTATCCAATTCCTGCGAGCCCACATGACTCCAACTTCACTATATAACAATAAATTTGTAAATTGCATGGAAAAAACTAGCAAATATTTAACAAACTAGGGAGCATGACGGTGACTGTGTAGATATACGGGCAATGATTAGAAAACAATAATTTATTTTTTTACTAGTAACATTATTTATTAAAGTGATTAATAAAAAAAACGCCCTATTGTATTTACCAAGATGTTAGAAGGTGTCAAGCATATTTTTATGGTCTTGTCAGGCAAAGGTGGTGTTGGGAAGTCAACAGTTAGTACACAGTTGGCTCTAGCTTTAAAAGTATCTGGATTTAAGGTAAAAATTATTTCGATATAAATTTATCAATGATGAAACGTTAAATATTGAATATAGATTTTTTTATCTAGGTTGGAATCCTGGATGTTGATCTATGTGGTCCCAGTGTCCCTTACCTGTTGAACTTGGAAGGCAAGGATGTTTATCAATCATCAGATGGGTATGTATCATCATTTATTGTGGAAATTTATGATACTAAAATCAGCTGACAATTCGCAATTTTTTTAATTTTTATATCGAATCAAATGACATTAAAATTAGCTGTCACTTGACAATTTTTTAATTTTTTTTAACAAAAAAATTATTTTTAAAAAATTGCATTTTTAATTTATTAAAATTTCTACAAGTTTTTTTTTTTTTTAATAATTTTTTTTTTTGCTATAATTTATTTGTTAAAGAAAATTTAAAAAATTGTGAAGTGACAGCTAAATTTAATGTCAATAAAATCAATTAGAATAAAAAAAAATACTTCTAAAAATTTTCACTAAGGTTTTTTTTTAATTTTTACTCGTAGAATTTTTTTATAATAAATTAATTGCTAATAAATTATAAAAAAAAATTTCTAATGTCTGTCAACTTCAGTGTCATAATAATTTATTATTTGCTTGATGAATTTATATTTATGTAAGCTTGCAATTTCAGATGGATCCCAGTTTATACTGATGAAAACAAAACCTTGGGAGTGATGTCCATAGGATTTCTTTTAAAAAATCGCAATGACAGTGTAGTCTGGAGAGGTCCTAAGAAGACGGGAATGATAAAAGAGTTTCTGACCGATGTTGCTTGGAATGACATTGATTATCTGATTATTGATACACCTCCTGGAACTTCAGACGAACATATTACGGTGATGGAAAATTTAAAGTACGAAATTATTCAACTAAAACATTTATTTATATTCTCATGCATTATTGATTTATCATTTTATTGGATTTAAGATACATTAAATTAAAACGAGTTCAGGTTGTGATAAATAACCAGTCATATGTGTTCTATTATCAGTCACATGCTACAACGATCATAAATCTGTGATTCTTTATTAGGGGGAAGTATTAATATGTAGATAAACTTTAGTCACGAGATAGATAAGCTTCTCAATTGATCAATCAATAAGTTGTGTATAGATATAAAGAAAATCATCACATGTTTTTGATTATAACAATATTTTTTTTAAATTGTTGTCCAAATAGAGGAGTCAAGTGTGATGGAGCTATTATTGTAACTACACCTCAGGCAGTTGCTGTTGATGATGTCTTAAGAGAAGTCACGTTCTGTCGAAAAACGAAGATACCTATTATTGGGATCGTTGAGAACATGAGCGGGTTTGTGTGTCCAACTTGTTCTGTAAGTATTATCTATATTATTAAGAGAATAAGCAAATTTTTGTGTTCAGTGTATTTAAATGATAAAATGGGGTTTTATGATTAAATTTGGTATCGTTGGAAAAATCTTGACTACTCTGGAAAAGTTGCTAGTATTTAATTATTATATTTTAAAAATTTTTATCAAGTTTAGTCATTGTTAATTTACATAATTTGTAGTTTTGATAAATTTTATAAAAATTTATTTCAATTTGATAATATTTAAAAATCAGCAAATATGATCAGAGTATTTATTGACAATAATATTATATTACAGGAATGTACAAATATATTTTCTTCTGGAGGAGGTGTTGCTTTATCTGAGCTGGTGAAAGTTCCATTCCTAGCAAAATTACCAATTGATCCGGCAATTGGCAAGCTAGCTGATAAAGGACAGAGTATTTTGATTTCTATGCCGGACAGTCAAGTAGCCCAAGTGTTGAGAAAACTTGTTGAAGAATTAACAAAAAGTAAAGAAGCTTAATTCTAATAAATTTTACACATTAATAGGGAAGATGGTGAAGACTGCCAGTTACAGATGAATGCTTGCACTTCTGCATTGCTTAATTGAATGCCAATGATAATTGGTGCAGAAGAAAAGAAAAAACGAATTCAGAAATTAATTATATTTTTTATCTGTTAACTTATAAGTGAAAAATAAATGATTATTTTATAATGTATCTTATGAATAGTCAATTTAAAAACAATGTTAACATTTAATTAACAATTCTATTTTTGTACGCGGTCCAAAGTTGTGTTTTGTAATTAAGAACTTCACGAAGTTTGTCTCCAGCTTCGGTAATACCACGACCGACGACTGCCAAGTCAGCGCCAGAGTTAACTACAACTTCTGGAGTATTGTACTGCTGGCCCATATCGTCGGAAGCTTTGGAAAGTTTAACGCCAGGTGTTAATTGAATAAGTCCAGGATTTGAGAAAATATTTGACTGACAAACATGACCTACAACAAGGTCAGATGTCTCTGACATAGCTAGAGACTGCTTGGCGTAATCTCCGGTAGTCAGTGCACCTTTGGAAGACATTTCGGTAATCAAAAAAATCCCTCGTTCAACAGTAATATTTTTCAAAGCATTTTTAAGGCCATCTAGAATTCCTGGACCAGCCACAGGATGAACAGTGATCAAATCTGCCCACTCAGCAATTTTGTAAATACCTTTAGAGTACTGCAATGAAACTGTATTGCCTATATCTCCAAACTTACGGTCTTCCATGATTAAAAATTTATGTTTTTCTGACAAATTTTTCAACTGGTTAATAAAATCTTGATTGAAATCTTCAATAATATCAACGTGAATTTTCAACACGGCTATGTGAGGACCAGCAAGTTTTGCTAAATCTACAATATCATCAGCTTTAGTCAAATCAGTGGCTAAACACAGTGTTGTCTCTTTCATGTCCATGAGTTGGAGCAGTTTAGCTGCAATTTGATTCTTTGCTAGCTTTGAGCGCGACAGAAAGTCCATCTTCAATCGATCATTGCCTTCTACAATTAAAAAAAATTTATAAATTAGTATTTATTTTTTTATGAATAAATAAATCAACTCTTACCTTTCTCTAAAGTCTTAACCGGTGCCAAACATTCAGCCAAGTACTTCAAAACACTGTCTACAGTGTCCTGAGTTACTTTTCCTGCTTCCTGGAGATATTCCATCAGTTTAGTCATCGTATACAAACTCTTCATTTTTATTCCGCTGTTTTCGATATTTTTTCTACCACCTTGCTCTCTGTCCATAATCACTAAGGCGGCTGTGACATTCAAACCTTCTTGTTTGAGATCTTTTACAGTCTCCAGGATACTGCTTCCGCTGGTTACGACATCTTCAATAATTACAGTATTATCCCCAGCCGCGAATTTTCCTTCGATCAACTTTTTTGTTCCATAACTTTTCGCTTCTTTTCGTCTTATCAACATTGGGATGTTAGAGTCCACTGATATTAAAGTTGCTATCGGTAGTGCCGTGTATGGAACACCACAAATTTGATCGATTTTGTCTACATCATCAGCTAGCTTCCATAAAATATTCGATATTTGGTTCTATGAAAAAAAAATATTTTTTTAAGTTTAGAACTTTGAGATTAGCACACTTGACAATTCTTTGATTAATAAATTAGGTCTAGAAAATTATTTTTAAAAAATTACACTTAGAATTATTGAAATTCTCTAAAGATGGAATTTTTTAATAAAAATAAAATTAGCAGACAGCTGACAATTTTCAAAATTTTTTTTATTAATAAAATTGTTTCAAAAAAATTAAAATAAAAAATTCCACATATAAAAAATTTAAAAAACTATACGTGCAATTTTTTAGAAATATTTTTTTATTGCTAATTCAATTAATGAAAAAAAAAGTAAAAATTTTTAAATTGATAGCTGACTACTAATTTCAGTATTGTTCATATTTTTTATTTCAGAATATAATAAACTTACGAGTAGTTTGGGATATGAAATTATAACCCTCAAATCGATGTACACCGGTGTTTTAAGTCCAACTTTAGTAATGAACTCACCAAATTTAATCGCACCAACATCAAAAAGCATTACTGCTAAATTTTTCAACTCACTTTCCATGGTATTTAATAATTTTCGTTAAACAAAAAAGAATTTTAATTCAATGTTCAACAAGTGTTGTACGGCTTTTTTTTTTAAAATACTGAAATAGTAAACTTTTAAGAAGGATTTCTTGCCACGTGATTTTTCGAAGCATGCGCAGTGCGGCCAGATCGTGGATAAAAAATTCTCCTTCCCTAAGCGAAATAACACGGTGCGTATTCACATTAAAGGCATTTATATTTTTCTACAACCTTTATATTAGTTTTTAATGTATTGACTATATTTAACAATTTTAAGAATTTACTTGGAAAAAAAAAAAAACAACTTGTAATACACTTTTAGATATATTTCTTTTAAAGATACATTATTATAAATATATCCGACATTCAAGTAGAGATACATCAATCAATATGAAAAAATTATTTATTACCCCAACCCCATAGACCTTTAACAAACCCAGTAAGTCCAGCTTGACTTTTCTTTTCTTGGTCACCCAATTTGTCTGACAAATCTGGAAACTCAACCATGTTAAATGCAAGATCAAAGAATAAAGGTTTACAAGGAATGCTTTTCATGGGTGGTGGAAGATTGTAGACATTAGGTTGTTTAGAAAGAAGCGATGGATCTTCTCGATACTCATGCAATCTTTCGGAAAGAGGTTTCTTGCTTTTGGTCTGTTTAACTGCGCCAGTTTCCTCCTTTTCGTCCTGAAGAATACTATGCGCATGAACAGCACACTGAGCGCCTTCAACGGAGCCTTCCAATTTGGCTAATTCACTCTTCAAGTCTTCAGAAAGATATTTACTATCCTTGAGAGCGTCTTGAGCGTGATGAAGTGATCGTTGGTAAAGTGCAACAGCTTCACGCCACATTTGCAAATTGGCCATTGACTGAGCCATGTAGAAGCACCTGAAAGCACGGTAGCCCTTAGTCTTAGCTTCCTGTTCACGTGCATACTCCTCATCGTCATCCAAAAGCTGTGACATTTCCAGCAAATTGTGAAGCACAGCCTCAAAAAGTCTAACAATATCTTGCGGCTTGGCTTTTTCAGAAGCTTCAGCAATTTTAATTAACACAAGATTTCTTTCCAAAGTCCGCGAAAGTTTTATGTACTGCAGATAGGCAACCAAGTGCTGAGCTGGTGATTTGTCATCCTTATTCTTCAGCTCATTTTTAAAGTGATCGCGAATAAAAGCCAGCACGTCTTTGCAATCAATTAGATGAACCTCAAGAAATGTAATCTTAGCCCCATGACTTGAAGCTTTAGCAAGTGTTTGATTCAATTGAGAATCAGCAATCAATAAACCTGTAGCATGTGATGGAACAACTCCGCAGGATTTTCCACGCCAAGTTGTTTCTTCAACATTCGCTTTCTTGACTTGGGTTTGCGCGATCAAAGTATCTAAATTCATTATCAAATCACTGCTCAGTTGACCTCGCATTTGCATAAGATCATCGATTGCCGACTCGTCTCCTACGTTGTAAGCGCAGTATCTCAAGCTCGGAGCCATCTCTTCAACTCTAGCCTTATAAATAGTTTGTTCGGATTCCGGCAAAGCAGAAGCAAGCTCTCCGTAGACGACTTGTGCTTTTTTCAAGTTTGTCATCGCATCTTTCCACAGCTGGAGCTCAAATTGCAGCGATCCTTGCATCCAAGCAACGTAAGCTTGAGCCTCCAATTTTGTTCTTGCATCACAATTCACATTCTAAAATAAAAAAATAATTATTTTAAATTATAACACAAAAATTTTAGCGATTCTTATGATTATTTATTAAGATGTGCCAAAATGTAACTTCCTCTTTTTTATTTTAAAGATTTTTTTAGCCAGGTTAAAATATATATATATATATATATATATATATATATATATATATATATATATATATATATATATATATATATATATATATATATAAAAATATATATATATAAAAAAAACAGTAAGAAGTTACATTTTGGTACACCCTATTATTTATGATGACACTGAAGTTGACAGATAAAAAAATTTTTTTAGATACTTGCAGCAATTGAATTATTATAAAAAAAATTAAATTAAAAACTTTCACATGTAAAAATTAATAAAAATTACAAGTGAAAATTTTTAAAAGCATTTTTTTATTGTAATTGATTTGTTAAAAAAATTTTTAAAATCAACAGCTGACTGCTAACTTCAGTATTATTATTTATGTACCTCGATTAATTCTTGAAGCTGCAGGGCATAAGTGGCCGCTTTACGCAGTCTGGATATCAAATGAAATTTCTTTCTCGGCTCGGTATTAGATTCTATTCTCAATTGCAGAGCATAACTCCAAGCGCGTTCAGCCATCGTCAGTGGCACTTGAAGAAATTTGTCATCGGTGACAATAGCAGCAGTCACGTCTTTTCGCTTGAAATGTCTTCGGTCACCCTGGGGTACTTTGAGCACTTTTCGTAGTCTGCGAAGACGACGTGAGCAGTAACCTCGATAACGCTGATAGTCTCCGTGACGAAGACCATGTTGTTGCTGAGCATCTTTTATTATTTTCAAAACTTTATTTTTATCATTAAGGAATAACACTTATTGACTAATCTAAATTATTTATAAAAATAAAAATAACAATTAAAGTAACTTAAATAAATGACATATGTTAATATTAATAGTGACAATTGTTGTCAATAAAAAGGATACTTTCTAAAGAATAAACTCGTTCCTCTTTCGGATTAACTTCTTCATTTTCAGACATATTATTTCCATAGTCTGGATTTATCGACGCAACCACCATGATTTATTTATAAATTATATTTTGTCACTGAAATTTATGTATCAAAATTTTTATCGAAATACAAAGTATTGATCACTTAAAAATTGAACAGTCAGGTTAGATATTTTTTTTTTTTCATTACGTGGAACGTGGAAGTCGGGTGTCACTTATTGCTACTTAGCCGGAGCTCGATCTATATTTTTTACCGAATTAAATATTTTGAGAAAACTTTGTTATCAACTGCAGTACAATAACAACAATAAAAAATAATAAGTTCTGTAATATCGATACCAAAATTAAAAATGGCAACTTACAGTCACTAACATGCATTTAAACTCAAGACTTATTTAATTTATTGTTTATAAATTATATTTTGAATTATTTGTTGAAAAAATTTTTTGTATTTTTTTTTCTTCATAACTATGCGCAAAATTGTAAGTACTGTTAACAATATTACAAAAAATTATTTTAGGTTATTTTTCATATTTATAAACAAATAAATAAATTATTAAACTCAAAATGTTTAAAAATTAATTTAAATTTTTTATTACAGATTTTCAAAATGACAGAAAAATTTCTTAAATAATTAATTATTACTATTGTTATAAAATTTAATTGTTATTTAAAAAAAACAAAATGTGGATCAGAACAATATCAACAATGAAATTTTCGTCAAGTCTAAGACTTATAATAAAAAATACTCGAGTTTCTAGAAGTTTTAAACAACCGTCAGCTGTAAACAGATTTATTCATACGAGCATAAATAATTTTTCTGTAAATGCGGAAGAGAAGGATAAAAGAATAGCGTTATTTGACACTGCTAAAATAAAGAGTAAAAAAGAAAAATCGACATTTTTAGCTGTTTTGCACGCGTACCAAAAGGAAGGCGAACGAAAAACTGGTCATGTGCAATTTATATACGCGGCATTGCGTTATATGAAAGAATTTGGAGTCGCTGATGATTTAGAAGTGTACAAGGCAGTGATGGATACACTACCAAAAGGAAGATTTGTTTCCAAAACTTTGTTTCAAGCTGAAATGTTTCACTACCCACGTGAGCAGCAGTGCGCTATTGATTTGCTACAGCAAATGGAGGATAATGGTATAATGCCAGATCCAGAAATGGAGCTGATGGTCATCAACGTATTTGGTCAGCATGGGTTGCCTCTAAGAAAACTCCGAAGGATGGCGTACTGGCAAGGCAAATTTAAAAACTTAAATCCTTGGCCATACCCACGACCTCTCCCTTCAGACAATTTTCAATTAGCGATGCTTGCAATTAAAAAAATAGCCAGTGTCGATGTCCAGACGACTATTACGGTTTTTGATACCGAGGAAGTTAAAGATTCGATCGATAAAACTTGGATTATTTCAGCATCTAGTCCTGATCAGGAGAAGTTGATTTCTCAACATCCTCGCGATCAACCCGCTTATGTAGAAGGCCCTTTCAGAGTTTGGGTTTGGAAAGCGTCTGTTGACTATTTTATACTTCATACAGAGCCAAAAAAAAGAATTGTTGAAGATATTGATATTGATGGTGAAATAAATATTAAAATTAGTTAGTTTATTAAGGGGGAACTCCACTGTGACGATCGAAAAAAAGAGCCGATTTTCAGGGATTTTTTTGACAGGGAAAATAAAGGAATTTGGGGATCGGATTTTTTTTTATTTTATTAAGGGTACATTAAAGATTATTACCCTAAATTTTTATTAAAAAATATTTAATTATTACAAAGTTATCAACAATCTCGTAGAGCACTAGAAAAAATCACCTCTTTTTTCGATCGTCACAGTGGTGTTCCCTCTTAATTGAAAAATAATATACAATATTTATTTATTTTTTTTTTATTGTAGATGTTTCAAATTTGGATATAAATTTATGGAAAAAATCTAAACAAGCTCTGGCGTTACATCGTAGCATTCACGAACAAGATGAGCAAACAATACTTGGAATATGTGCCACAGGAACATCTACCAAAGATTCATTGCTGTCTTGGATCCGGTGCTTACAGCCTCGAAATCCAGCGTTAGAAAAAATTCCAATTCTATTTAAATTCACTAGTATGGTTAATGACAATGAAAAAGTTGAACCCGCTCCAGAACGGAAAAAAGTATCTGATGGAGATACAGATGAAACTAAATTAGAAACTTGAAAAGTTTAATTGTATTTTTTGTAAATAAATCTTTAGTACAATAGAAGTTTGTATACTAATGATTTTTTTATTATTTTTTATGTTAATTTAAATAATTTTGTTATTATGATACTTATTTATAATACTTATAATACTTATTTATGAGGATACTTTTAAGTCAACAACTTTTACTTTCTCCCACTTGTCAGTGCCCGACGCATCACGTGGAGCAATTTAATCAGTATGTACAAATGTACATGCGCAAAAAATATAAACATGTATAATAATACACAATAAAGTTCGCTTATTCATTTTATCCATATAATCTGGCAACGTTGCCCGCGAGACCATTCAACTTTTGAAATTCATCGATAACACATCGTCGGTATTGATTTTTATTTCCAACCAATTATATTGGGAATTATTTTTAAAATTAATTAAATACTTCAATTATAAATTATTTATATAATTTAAAATGTCTCGAGGTGAGTTTTATGTTAAATAAAATTGGAGTAAATTTTTAAAAGATGTAAAATGTCTAAAAATAACATCAATTTATTTTTAAGGTATCATCAATTGGAGTCAATTAAGATGGTACAGTTCATTGCCGGAATTGCCACACTGTCAATATAAGACTCCAATTTATCAAGTAAGTATTTAAAAAATAAAATAATTTTTTTATTAAGTGTAAAAAAAATTTTTGATTACACAGGGCGCTGACTATGAGACAGTTAAATTGACGCGACTTGCACCAAGCGAACGTCCTTATTATAAAAAACCCCTCCTTATACATGAGGGTCATGGTCAGTGGCTATGGGATCATATTGGTCGTCGTTACCTCGACATGTTCGCTGGAATAGTAACTGTAGGTGTTGGACACTCGCATCCGTAAGTTCATTAAGCGTTTGATCTTCTTATCTTCCATTATTATTATTATTTTTATTATGTATTAAATTATTTGCGTATTATCTTCTTTAGCCACTTAAAATAATAATAACAATAAATGATAATAATCTGTTGGATTTTTATTTTTAAATTCTGTATGATTTATTTTTATTAATTTAAAATTATAATTTTCAGAAAGATTGTGGAGGCGCTGTCAAAGCAAATATCCAAGTTAGGAAACACGACGGTAATTTATATGCACCCCCAGTATCATGAGTACGTTGAGAAATTAAAAAAAAAACTGCCTGAAAAATTAAATGTCGTTTACTTAGTAAACAGCGGATCAGAGGCCAATGAATTGGCATTTTTAATCGCAAAACTTTACACTGGAGCACAGGAAATTATTTCACTGCAGAATGGATACCACGGAGGAACATTAGCAACGCAAGCAGCTACTGGATTAAGTATTGCCAAGTATCCAGTGCCTCAAGCTGCTGGATTTACTCATGTAAAATTTAAATGTTCTAAGCAAATACACTTTTTAGTAAATTTCATAAAAATCTAACTATTCTACTGTTTTAATTTATAGATAATGAATCCTGATGTCTATAAAGGACCGTGGGGAGGCTCTCAATGCCGAGATTGTCCAGTATCTCATGGAAAAAATTGCCAATGTGTCGGAAATAATTGTCAAGCCGCAGATAATTATTTTACTCAATTGCAAAATGCTTTTAAATATAGTCTACCGTCTGGCAAACCTATAGCCGCTTTCATAGCAGAAAGTATCCAAGTATGTCAATAAAATTGAATGATTTATCGGCAAAGTATTATTAGTCGTTAATTAAAAGAGCGATTAATAATAATTTTTTATTTTAATGACTACAAAAGTTCTCATTGTAGTCTTATTTATCTTAAATGATTTATGTATTTATGTATTTATGTATTTATGTATTTTCAGGGCATTGGGGGTATCGTACAGTATCCTAAGACATATTTATCCAAGGTTTATGATTTTGTACGAAGCAAAGGAGGTATTTGTATCGCTGATGAAGTTCAAACTGGATTTGGTAGGACTGGTAAAAATTTTTGGGGCTTTCAAGGACATGATGTTATACCTGATATTGTTACAATGGCTAAAGCAATTGGTAATGGATTTCCTCTAGGTGCTGTTGTTACTACACAAGAAATAGCTGAAGTTTTAAATAAGGCTATGAGAGTTAATACTTTTGGTGGTAATCCACTTGCATGCGCTGTTGGTTCCGCTGTTCTTGATGTGATTTTTTTTTTTAAACTAATTTTGTATTTCATTTTTAATTTATTAAATTAAAAATTTATTTTTTTTTTTTAGATAATTGAAGAAGAAAAGCTTCAGGAAAATTGTTTAATAGTAGGTACACATTTACTCCATCGATTGAGTACTCTAATACTGGATTACCCGACAATAATTGGAGACATTCGTGGTAAAGGGCTGATGATTGGAGTTGAGTTAATAGCTGATGTTGAAACAAGAGAACCTATGGCAGTAGATCAAGTACTGGACATTTTTGAAGATATCAAAGATATGGGTGTTCTGATTGGAAAAGGCGGAGCCCATGGAAATGTATGGATTCATTGTTAATTAATTTTCCGACTTCGTTTAGGATATTTAAGTCAATCAATGTAATTGAATTTTTTTTTTTTTTTTTTTGTTAGATATTGAGAATCAAACCTCCAATGTGCATTACAAAAGAAGATGCTGATTTCACAGTTGAGATTATTAAAAAAGCGGTGGAAAATCATCGAGATAAGTACATAAAGAACAAAGAAAGTGTTTATTTCACGGCTGTTTAATTAAATTGAACTGTGAAGTTTTTTTTTATTTTATATTATACATATATATAATATATTCTTTTTACATTTGTACAAATCATCACATTAAAAATGATAACAATCAATTCGTATGATTAAATTACATTAGTAGTTAATGAAAAAAGGTTTTTGACAATTTTTTTTTTGTTCAATAAGTATTGCTATATTTTTTTATGAGATACTTTTATTAAATAAAGACGTCTAATTTTATCAAAACAAGTGTCTGCATATCATGTAATACCGTATTATGATTTGTCTATTCTTAAAAATAAGAACGTTATTATTTAAACAATCAAATTTGTTTATATAATTCACAATTGTATAAATTTATTATTCAATTATTTTTTTAAAATTTTGGAATCGAATTTACACAAGGAAGACTCGTGTAGATTCGAAAAAAACATTTTTATTTATTCATAGTAAATATGTAAAAGTGTTGATATATAAAATTATTTGATTTATTTTTTTTTTATTATTAATATAATAGATAAACTATTGAGGACGTTATTTTAATTATAATTAATAATTATTTAATTATTTAAATTATTTAAATCGGATTATTTATTAATCAAAATTATTATTAAAAATATTTGAATATTTTATTGAGTTTTAATAACACAGTTTGTTTAATGACACGCTTTTAATCACTATTAGTTAGAGTGATGCAGGTTTAATTATTTTTGTTATTATTTTACCTCTAATAATAATCAAATACTAACCTAAGTAATAGTTAATAAAAAATAATATCTCATTAATAATTATATGCTGGGTTATGACAAAGTTTTAAATGCCGGTAATACGAATTAGATAAACAAAAAATATATTAGAAAAATTAACAACTGTATAATGGAAGATTTTAAATCGAGAAAGATTTTTATAAAAAACAAAACAAAGTAATTTTATAAATAAAAGTTAATAAATTTTGGCACGCTTATAATTGCATGTTAATAAGTAAATAATCTTGATATTATTCAAAATATTTTTTTTTAGAAAAAAATAGGTCGCGATTTAAATCCATCGAAAGTACGAAGTCTTATCTTATCATCAGAATTTCATGCAATATTACTTTGCAATTCTTATTAATTATCACGTACTTGTTTAATAATAATATTAAATTTTTCATGCCATCAATGATGTAAGAGATCCTTTTGAGTCAGGTAATGTGTCATGTAGATAATGTGAACTGTCAGTCATTGCTGCTAGATCAGCTTCAAGAAGTGCGAGGTGAAGTTCTCTTCGTGCCTTCTGTACTACGTAGACCATTAATGATACTCCAATTATTATCTAGAATGATATTTTATTTATTTATAATTAACGTTTAATACATAGCATTAATTTTTTATTTATTTATTTATTTATTTATTTATAAATAAATAATTTAATTTAATTTTTTCAAAAAAAAAAAAAAAAATTTTTTTTACTGCAATTAGTTTTACAAAAATTAATTTAAAAAAATTAAATAATAAAATGTTGCACTTACTTGAAAACAAAATACAATATAACCCGTCGCAGCAGTTGATTTATCTTCCAAAACATCCTGCATGGACCGTAAGCTGCTTCCTAGGTAAACATTAATCAATTGAGCTGGTAGTAGGCCAATTACACTTGCAATGTGATACCTTAAACCACTAATATTGCTTACCTAAAAATAAAATCATCAACATTTAATAAATAAAAAATATAAATTGACAAGTAAAGAAAAAAAAAAAATGAAGTTTCTTACAGCAAAAATAGTATTCTGTAGGCCGAAGGGAATTGGAGTTAGTCTGGCAAAGAGTACAACTCTAAATGCTTGAGGACCAGATATAACTCTTAATATTGCTCGCGCAGTTTCACTTCTTAATAATGCACCAATTGGTAACTTTGTTGATAATGCACTGAGTGTCGTATGTGCAATTGCAATACCTAAATTAGCGCCGAGTACAACCAGTGCAATACCACGGACAATACCAAATAAATAACCACTTGCGATTATTAAAAATAAGTAACCAATCACTATAGGAAAGGAAACTACTGTAAATAGTGATATTACAATAATACTTATTATCCATATATCCTTATGTTCTATCCAATACAATAATACTTTAATATAGTCTTTGCATATAAACACAATAGCTCCCAAGAAAGCCAATGTGGCAATTGTCACGACAATATAACATACTGAATTTGAACTCACACAATTGCATCTGACTGTTGAATTTTTAATTGGTCGTGTATTTGATTCAATACTTTCAATATCTATTATATCCATTTCTTCGTTTATTTATCTGAAATTTAAATAAAATGTTCATTTTTTATGTAAATTTAGGACATTAAAGTTAGCATTCACTTGATGACTTTTTAAATTTATTTAACAAATTTTCATTATAAATTTAATTAAAAATTTATAGAAATTAACTTTAAGAATTTTTGTAACAAATAAATTATGGTAAAAAAAAATTTTTTAAAAAATTGATATTTAGAAATTTTAAAAAACTACAAATGCAATTTTTTAAAAATAATTTTTTGGAGCAAATTTATTTGTTAAAAAAAATTAAAAAATTGTCAAGTGACAGCTAACTTTAATGTCATAGATATATTGCGTTAAAAAAATTAACAATTATAAAATTACCTGGTTTTTAGTATTTGCATTAGAGTATTTGTACAATTTAATAGCTATTGATTATTGCAAATATCACAAAATGAATAAATTCAGGAAAATAACGGCATATTTTTATGTATAAACTTTCAAAATATAACCTAGACGTAAAATATATACACGTAATAGTGGGTGTGATTATCAGCAACTCTCTTTACGACGTTTCTCAGCATAACTGACATTTCAGGCAATAAAAAATTGATGTGCAGTGTAATAATATGGATTCTATTTTTAACTAAAGGAAGACTTGTTTAATTAATTAAACATTACCCGCTATTGCTATCTCGGTGAAACTCTATTTCTGATTATTACTATCGATTGTCAAATGTGGTCAAATGTCAGCTGGATGTGTATAGCACAATATATTTCTATATATATAAATATATAAAACAATAATAACAATTTATGCACACATCATTTGCACGCGCCTGTGTAGCTATACGTACAGCACGTACAGGCATGTAAGAATAGTAATACGGATGCGTGTATGTATACGTGTGTTTAGGTGTATATACATTTAACTTAAGCAAAGAAAAAATGGTTTGAATTCCATCAAGTGCTGACATCTGGAGAAAATCAAACTGTAGAGTAAAGGAATCTTCCTTTTTGCGAATAAGTATTATCGTTTATTTATATTCTGTTATTTACTTTATTATTATCGTAAATTATTTTATTGTCATTTATTGTACACAATATTTTTATTTTTTTTTTAATAATTTTTTAGAACAAATTTTTTTGTTCTGATTATTAGTTAAAATGATTATATTACTTTTTAAATTAAGTTTGTTTTAAATAATATACTTATACTTATAATAAATAAAATGAATCTAACTTTCTATTTAACATATTTATTATTTCAAAATATAAAATATAACACATCATTCGTCAGACACTTAGTTATACTTGTCATTGTATTTATAAAACGAAGAAATATATTGATGGATAATAAAACATTTAGTGAAGTAATTTATTAAAAAATCAATAAAACTTTGTATAAATTTTTCCAACAAATAATACTTGAGAATGAATATTCAAATAAAGTGATTAACCAAAATAAAACATAAAAAAAAAAATTAATAACACTTTTTAGCGTGCTGAGCACACCAAGCTGGAGAAATGGCATCGGCATAAATTTGGCGTACTTGCAGTCTTTCTCTCAAAGCTTGAAGACGTGGTTCTACGTCTTCAGTTCTCAGAGTATGAGAATCGCTCCACAACCTTTCACCAACTGCAGCTGCTCTGGGCCAAATACGAGAGTCCAAGCCGCCTTCGTTGACATATTCACCCCACATGCAAACTTCACCTCCAAGAACTCCAACCTGTTGTTGAAGAAACAGTTGATTAATTACCACTAAACAATTTAATTCTAATAGATAATTAAAAATGAAGCATACATTTCTTGGGATTCTATTATTGTAAGCGTCTCGCCATGAATGATAACGAGTTTTACCCCAGAATCCGTGATCTAGGTACCAGGCATCTTTGGTCGACATTATAAGTTTGTAACCACGCTGTAAAAGTTCGCTGGGTAATTCAGAAGTTGACTCAACCCAGGTTTGGATGATAAATCTTTTTTTATCAAGATACTTTTCAATTACATCTGGAGATGTAAGCGCAGAACTCCACAGCAATACATTGTCAATTCTGCCTTCTTTTATTTCATCAAGAAGCTTAACTTGCTCAGCGTGGAACTCACTCCAGAGCTTAAAGAAGTCATCGATATTTCTTCCCATTCCACGATCTTGCATCGCAGCTGTTATCTCTGGCGTTGAATTCCAGCAATTAATAAACACCTGGTTATTTTTACAGATTGATTATTAAAAATTAAGCAAAGAAAAATAGTACGAAAATAATTAAATAAATTACTTACTTCATCGCCACCAAGATGAATGACACTGCTGGTGCCCAAAAGAGCGAGAGTGTCTCTATAAATATCTTTTAAAACATCAAGAGTACGAGGATTGACTGGATTTAGCTGACCACATGGTGGCTGGACACAAAAATCTCTCCACGGTTCCTTGTTAATGCAAACCGCCAGAGCACCTAGTCCTGCTGCTTCGCTCCATTCCCATCCGGCACCTGCATGAGATGGCGAGTCCAATTCTAGAATAATTCTCACTCCTCGATACTTGGCGTATGTTACTATGTAACTTAAATCTTCTGGGGTGTAGATCATTTCAGGTGAGTATGCTCCGTACCTTTTGGACAATTAAAATCAATCAATAGCTCATAAATATAATCACCTTTTTTTTTGCATATTATTAGCAGCTTTTAGATGAAATAAATATATTACTGGGACATGAGTGGTCGATTTTTAATGTGAAGTGGAAAACTTTGAGTGTCAGTAGCATGCCAGTGCAGAACATTCATCTTGGTAGCAGCTAGCCCATCTATAGTTCTCAAAATAGCGGGAACGGATAGAAAATTTCTTGCAGTATCTATTAAAAGTCCACGGTGAACGAATATCGGTTTGTCCTGGATCTTTGCTTGGTCAACTATCACTAGTCCTCGCGCATTCGACGTTAAAATGGGTGCAAACAACTGTGACAGAGTCTCCAGAGCATGACGAGCTCCAAAAACCGTCGAAGCGGTAACGATAACATCTATTTTGTTTTCTGGAATTTTAAAAACAAATTTATTCAATAAATTACTAAAAATAGTAATTATTTACAAGTGGGGTCAGCTATTTTAATTTTAATTTTTTTTGAACGAAATTTCTATTTGATTTTATTGGTATATATTTTAGTATATTTAGTTAAATAGGGTGGACCCCACTTGTATAAATAATTACCAAAATAATTATTATTAATTGCAAGTATTATAATTATCATTTATAGGGAAACCTTTGGTAAATATTTGAAGAGTATATTCTTCATCTGTGCTCCAGTCGAGTTCAATACTCTCTGAAATAATTTTTGTGTGAACCTTGACTGAAGAATTAGCTTTTACGCAGTTTTCTCCACACATCCATCTTAAATTTCCAACAAATATGTCCAACGCTTCGGATAAAAATGATCTAGTTGATCGAGGAACTTCTTGTAGACCAAAACGGACTTCATTGGGATGCGTTAGTAAGTACTGCAAAGTTAATTATTAATTATAATTATTGTTATTAAAATTTTTAAAAAATACAACAATGATAATGATAATATATCGTACATTTTTTCCGATGGTGATAGGTCCCGTTGGAATCGGCCAAAGACCTCCAAGTGTACCACAGACTAGACGACAAGCTGCTAACGTCGTATGGTGACCTTTGAGCTTCAGCTCTGCTGGGTCAACGATCGAGATTGGTTTGTTCGTTCGCTGGCATTGGTCATTGATACATTCAAATGTTCGGAAAAAGCTGCTCATAGATATAATGTTTGTTTTTTCTTTAAAATCACACTTTATTGGTTTAATCTTTACTAAGAGCGATAAAAACTAATAAGGGGTCGTTATGAATGTTAATGCTCGTAAACAGGATGTTGATATGCTTGTAAGTAAGAGAATTTTTTATGAGCTTTAAATACAAAAGATTACAAGGTTTCATGTAAGTATTAAGGTATAATTATCTTCAGCAGGTGTCCTGAATGCTTACAGTAATTAATAGTAAAGTTCTTTATATAGTTTTTGTAACCGTATTTCTTGTTTATTTGAAATAATTGGCTAATGTAATTATAACTTACCTAGTTTGATGACTGCCCGGAGAAGATGCAGCAGGAATAGCAACAAAACAATAAGAAAAACAAGAAGAAGAAACGAGTATAAGGATCCAGGCCACGATAAACTTCATTTCGACGCTTGCGAAGTGAATGAAAGTAGAATAGAGAAAAGTTGAATTGAAGTATATCTTTGATGATTAATCAGAGGTATAAAACAATAGACTGACAAACAATGTTTGGTCTTGAATAAAAGGTTCTCCCAGTTAGGTTTGTCGATTGTAATTGAACTTAGAATAGAAGTTCACCATCGAACTTGGAATAAGGGAACTATACTACTGTACACAAATGTTGCTATTACTACTACTAGTACTATTATTTTACTACTATTACAACTACTACTACCACTGCTGATCCTCGTTTCTTCCTTTCTCTTTCTCTCGTAAACTCTTTCTGTATCTAACTATCTTTCTTCCTCGTTCTCTCAAACATAGAACAAGGCAACTGATTGTTCGCGGTTTATTTGTGTTAGCTATGTGACAATGTGTAGAACAAATGGGGGAACTTTTATCCGAGTTCGCTGATTACATTTGAGCGAGTCTGTCCGATAAACTTGGTATGCTTCAGAATTTCATATATATATATATATATATATATATATATATATATATATATATAAAAATTAATATTATCATTTAAAAACATTCATTTATGTTAAGTATATATATATAATTATTTTTTTAATTAATTAATTTTTTTTTTAATTATTATTTCACAGACTAATTAATCAGCGTTTAAAGAAGAATTTGATTTATTGCAATTTGATTATTATTTATCTGCACACAAGATAAAAAAAAAATAAGCAAAAAAATAATTGGATAATGAAATTGTAAACACAAGTCACTTAATTTATTTATTAATTTTTTTTTTAAATGTATTATTGACTTAATTGATCTTGATAATCAATTTTGTATCGGAGCCAAAAATTTACATAAAATTATGAAACTGATAATAAATAAAAATTGTATTTAGCAGGTAATGTTTAATGTAATGCGAACTAAGTGTCTGGTGTGTTGTAACGCAAGACCGCGTTTACCAGAACGACTAGTGTAAAGTTTTGTACGAGAGTTGCGGTTGCCGGTCCCGCGAGAACTGAACTTGAAAGGTCTCCAGGAGGAGACTCATACCCTCGTCACAATTGTCTCGTTCTCCTTCTATGCTATTCTTTACAGCTCACTTTCTCACTCATTGGCTTTTTCTTCTTTTCGTTGAGTAGAAAGAGCACAAAACGTGTAACAACATCCACTACCGCAGTGACTTTTATTTTTCTTTTCTGTTTCTCTTAAAATTATACTTTTATTTTATTATTATTCTTCTTCTCATCATCTTCTTGCACCCACTGGTCTGCTGTTGACCCACTGTACTGATGAAATAATCGCATCTGCATATTACCTCTTCTGTCACATTATTATTAAGAGTTATTTTTTTTAAATTATAAAATTCTATTAATCTGAATGCAGAAACTTATTATTAAAACTGGATTTATGCTGATGAATTGCAAAAATTATATAATATCAATACTGAAAATACAACAATGTTTAACAATTGACATACGTAAGTTAATTTTTAATTCAAAATTCATCTTATAATTTATTATTTATTTTTACATAGTATTAACTTTTTTTTTTATTTTCTTTTTTTAGATTTTTTTTATCAACTATTAAATGGAATCTTCGTCTGGTATTTACCTAACAACAGTATGTCCTTTGCTTGACTTCTATTAACGACGTAACTACATGATAGCACAGTTCCGGCGTTGCAATTATGTGTTTTAATAATAGAGATATACATATATTATTATATATATATTAGATATGCAAGTTGCAAATATTTACAAGAGCTTCATGACATTTGATCTTATGTAGATAAATATATAAATGAAAAAAAGAAAAACTCGAATATTTTAAACAATAATAATAATTAATTAGATGAAGTAGAAAAAAATAATAATAATCACAGAAACACATCAGCTAAATGTTATAATCATTAAAAACTATACGTGTAAGTATATATTAAACTAAAGAATCGATAAATCCCATTAATTATTATTGCGATTGCCATTTAAGGTAACGTCCAGTGGTTCGTCTATGGATCTCGTGGCAGGACTGAGATCATGTTGCGGTTTACTTGGAAGATGATGAAACATCGGTGGAATTTCTGGATGACGCGTGGGCATCGGTGTTTTTATAGTAAGATCCATTTCTGATTCTTGGGGTCTGTCCTGAGGAGCTAAATCGACTTCGATGTCTGTTGGAGATTCTGAACTTCTTGGTGGTGAGCCACAGCCACATTTCACTCTTTCCGGTGATTTATCGCAGTTCACTGGGTACCTAATTAATTAAAATTACACCTTATTAAGATCTTGATATATTTTGATCCGTAGATCATAAAACATAATGATTAATGAAGAAAGGATAAATTACCCATGGTGTGGCAGGATCCTGTAGTCTCGACAGACTGAATGGTTCGGATTATCGGGAAGTTTATCCGGTGATCCGGAAGTTATTTGCGGCGGCGAAAGACCAGCAGAAGGTGGCGGAGTTAAGGAATCAGAACGCTCGACTCCTGGAGCCGGTGGAGGTCTAAGAAGAAGTGGTGCAGCGCTTCCTAATCCTAGACAACGCATTCTCCAAGCGTCTTGAAGAAGCTGAAGCCGGGCTTGCTTCCTCCACTTGGCTCGACGATTTTGGAACCACACCTGAAGAAATAAAGTAAGTAATTAATTTAAAAAAAATTAATTTTTATTGTCTAGTAATTATATACCTGGACTCTTGCTTCCGAGAGGGAAATTCTCAATGCGACTTCTTCACGTAAAAAAACATCAGGATAGTGAGTCTTCTGGAAGAGAGATTCAAGCTCTTGGAGCTGTTGAGGAGTAAACGTCGTCCGGTTGCGTCTCTGCGTCCGAGAAAGAAGTAAAAAAATTAAATAGAAGTATGCCTATATATTTTTATTTAATCATAAGTGTAAAACTATTACTCAGATTTATATTTCACTTTTTATTATTTATTTTAATGATAATAAATATTCACTTATTAACACTTTATAGTTTGATTGCTAAATTGAAGATGATAGTGACGTTGAAGTAAAGATGAAAAAGAAACGTACACTGACCTGACGCCGTCGGCCGAACATGTACTCGGTAAGAAGATCAGCTTGTGGTCCAAGAGGTGATAAATAAGGTCCAGCCATAATTGCGATAATTTGTTTAGTTTAATTCACTCAACACTAACAGCCAATATATATATATATATATATATATATATATATATATATATATATATATATATATATATATATATATATAAACTAAAACTCAAACTTCCGGACTTTTAGTCCTTGTAAAGAAGAAAACAAAAATAATTAATGCAAAACTCTATCAACTTCAGCATGAAAGAACATGAGTTGATAAACAGAGGAGATTTGTTAGTGGTCCAAGTGATGATGTGAGACTGAACGAATCTGCGCCCTCGAGTGATAGTCAGCATCCCTCGCGACGTTGAAGGGTCGCTCGGGGGTTGCGCTGTATGTCATTGGTGGAGTTTCCCACAGAGGCGGTTCTCTTGGTGGATGTGCCTACCACCCTCTTTGCTACTGGAGCATCTGAAAGAGAGAAGAAAACTCTGAGCAGGACAATGAGTACTGAGAGCATGCAAACGTAATACTACATAGTTATATCATTTGTATATAATATGGTTTAAGTGAGAAAGAGAGCAATATATGAGGATGAGGGTGGCTCGCGTGCTACAATTACTTTACAAGGGTAGCCAGTACCACTACCACCACTACCACCACCACCACCACCACCACCATCATCACCGCTACTACTACCATTACCATCACCACTTATACCAAATCATTGTCTTCACGATTTTCCCCACGTTATATCTTTGTTAAGTTATTTCCATTCGATTGTGGCTCCAATTCTTCCCCATTAAGCTTTTCTTTTATCATCTTCTTTTTTAAAATACGACCAAAAAGCAGAGAAATAAATTTTTTTAAAAGTCACACATGGAATTTAATTTTTTGGAGGAAGAATACAATTATAAGATCAGCTATCAGCTGTAAATCTTCAAACCTGGCAATCAAGAATCAAGAATCAAGAATAAAAATTAAGAAAATAAATTTAATTTTAAAAATTATAATAATAAAATGACAATGGACGTGAATACAAATGAAGTTGAGTTATAGAGACATACTCGGGGTAAATAAAAATTTTGTTCCCCGTCATCATCGACAAAAAAACAAGCTGAGTTTATTCGTAAAAAATGGGGGGCGGCGGTAGAGGCGGCAGAGGAGGTGGCTGTAGTGGGACGAGAAAGTTGGGTTGGGGAAGAAGCGCACAACGCAATCTTTTTAATTATGAGAACGTGGCTTTGTATTTCATGTTTGTTTTGTTGTCAGCGCGCTACTCTATTCGGCTTTTTTTATATTATAACGTGGCGCGGGAGGCTGATGGGTCAGGGGCGGAGGGAAACGACCGAGAGAGCAAAAGAGAGAAGAAGAGCGAGTAAGTGAGATAGAGAAGAAACAGGGGGTAGAAGAGTGAGTTGGAGCCAGGGTGAGATTGCTTTAGTAATGAATTACATGGCTTGGGGCTATGTGACTCTGTCTGCAGGTTCTCTCCGACCGCCGCTACCACCACTGCTTCCTGGACTCTCTCTCTGACTTTATTTCTATAACTCTGTAAATAACGTACATATATTTTTAACTTTGTTCGTGTACTCCTTTATGAGCATAACTTTGAGAGCTTACTGTACAGATACAGACATTAACATAAGCCCGTATATAAATCTGATGAGCTTCATACTAACTATTTCATTTGTCAGAAATTTGTGTACCACATAAATCCTTTTTACAATCCTCTGGTGGAAAATTTTATTTTACAAGCTAATTACTTTTATCGGATTCGTTTGGTAGCAATAAATTCCCAGGTAAGATTGCACATTTTAATAAAAATTTTTTTTTTTTTTTAATAACCAATAATTTTTTTTTTAGGTCTCTAGATAAATTATTGGTCACCGAAAATCCGGTGAAAAAATTAAACTTATTGAATAAACCAGGTAACGATGAATCAAAGCCCTGGCAACACTATTGTTATAATGGAATCAAGATCGCCATTGATTGAGAAATACAATGTTGCCGCCCCAAAACGCCCCAGTATCTCTCGCTCTCCCTGGTACATTATTAATTCCCTTGTCAAAAGCTCACAACTACCCCATTGCAATGCGCCACCGCGAAATACCCGTTCTTTACTTTCACCCCCTCGCTGATGCTTTTGCTGTACGAGTTGCAATCGTTTAATTTACTTCAGCCACGCCCATTTACTTTCTTATTCCCTCAAGATTAAATTAAATTTTACAACTCCGTAATCCAAACATAATTAACAACAATAATTACCAAAAAAAAAAAAAAAATTAAATAATTTTCTTCTTTTAATTTTTCTTCATCAAAGCTGAAGACTATGAATCAATCAACGAAACAATAAACACTACACGTGCTTACTTTGATTGACTTGAAATAATTACGAGTAAAAAACAATTAATCTCATATATTTTTAAAAATAAAATATCGCGACACATGGTCATGAACATGGATTTAATTTACAGCGATTGTGATTGCGCTAAACCTAAACAATAGCTTATACCCATTGACTATGAAAACCTACTACTTTTTTTTTTTTCAAC
This sequence comes from Cotesia typhae, assembly GCF_013202065.1. Lineage (NCBI taxonomy): Eukaryota > Metazoa > Arthropoda > Insecta > Hymenoptera > Braconidae > Cotesia > Cotesia typhae. The sequence continues at coordinate 4,266,470 of NW_027423729.1, read as the reverse complement.
CGTCCTGTCTAGCCGATCCATCAGCGGGTGGTTACACTCCCACTTTTCTTTCCTCGTTTTCTACATCAGTTTTTTTTTTATATACCAACACGTATTCTTTCGCCCCAATTCATTCAACCTTCTGGATTAATTGACTTTTTCAATCCTGTGCATAGATTTAACACAAATATATATGCGCCAACTAATACTTTCAGCCTCATATATTAAAATTGATGCTGATAATAACAAAGATGATGATGATGATGATGATGATAAGTAGTGTAAGTAAGGCTACAGACTAACACAATTTTATTTAAAAAAATTTTCACAAAGTGTATTGTCTTTTCAGATTAATCCATCAAATTTATGACGATCAGTACCGAGGATATTCTGGAGGATAGATTAATGAAAGAGTTCGAATCCGGTAGCTGGCATTTTGTTGGACGTAATTTAAAATTTTGTGGGCTTATGGTTTTATTTGGCACGTGACGCACATATGCTATGGCGTCTTGTGTGATGACTTGATGACAAAGATGATAAAGGCGCGTTGATACGTGAGCAAAAGAGAAATTGATAAATGTTGTGGATGTAGCGTGAGAGAATTCCTCTCGCAGATAGGATGAGGACGCTGGTAGAGACGCATCGGTGGTGGTAAAGGGTAGTCGGGGGATGAGAAAACATTAATCTAGGCATGTTTTGTAATCTCCGACCGCAGTCTATCTGCTTTTACGTTATATGTATGTATATTTAAATGTATTTGTATATGTATATTTATAGAGAATGTACATAAATGCATGTAAATATAACAAGAGCAAGTGAATCAGTGTGTATATGCCGGTTTTGTACTTTATTATTGTGTGCGTGTTGGCATATAATGAAAACGCTGTTATTGCTTGGCTATAGAGTATTCACAATGGGCTCGAAATACATAAATTCAGAGAAGAGAGAAATATGTCTCTCAACATTCGTTCATTTTTCGTTGTTGCTTTATCTACCTAGTACTAGCTACGTACCAGTACATATTCTCTTTCCGGAGAACGAGAGAGAAACCAATGAAATTACAAAGCGACAACATTCAAATATATACTGAGATTAATATTTATATTATTATTATCATCAAGATTTTATTTATAACTGGATAGAAAATTTAGAGTATTTTAAATATGATGAAAAATGTGAGTAAACAACTTGGTAATTTTCTTTTCTTCTTTCAGAACAAGAAAATTGGCTGGTTACACCGCCAAGAAGAAATAAAAAAAGTATAATCAATGAAAATGGTCCGGGTGAACAATTGTCGTGTGACAAAAGGCTCGGGCACTTTTTCGGCTCTTCAGTTTCATTTACCATGTAATAATGCAAATGAAAGAAGTTCTGGGGTAGCGCCGAGCCGAGTCTATTCCCGAGACCAAGAAAAAAGGAAATAAGCTTGGAGGTCCAGAAAATAGTGTATAAGGAGACTTGAAGAGCGCACAAGACACGATATTTACGTAGTCTCATGCCAAAGATGCTGAAAAAGAACCGGGCAAATGTCTTGGTTGATTTATTTGCACAAAAGTGCAGTTTTACACACAATCTGTCTGGTTGAGACCAAAATACCTTTTCTATTCTTAAAGTGCATCTACCGTTTAATGTAAGTATAACTTGAATTAAAAATTAATGTAAAAGCTTTTTTTTTTTTTAATTATTTATATAAGTAGGCAACTCATTATATTATATTATTAATTATTAAAATTTCCATATATTTATTTTTTTTTAATCATTTTATTTTAAATACTCCCCGGCCGTCTTGATAAAAAATGTACACAAAAGTATTGTTATAATAATGAAAATTTTCTTTTCATGAACGTTAAGTTAATGAGACAAAAAAAAAAAAGTATAAAAGAATAGAGAAAATAAAAAAATAAAATTTTTTTCTTGAATTTTTAAAGTTGTCTTCTGAGTGCACCTATTCTTCTTGCAATACATTATTACCGAGCCGACGAGTACGACGAGTGGAGGACGTTTTAGGTGGTGTCATGAGTCCCTAAACTCAACGGGTGTACAAAAGACAACGAGTAGCAGTCAGTGTTTGGGAAACGTTTTCTATCATCGTGTCGCTGGTTGTTTATCGAAGCGGTAGCAGTAGCAGCAGCAGGTCTGTCGGTGAGATAGCTTTATTATTTATATATACTTATTTTATACATAGATATAAATTTTACCTAACATTCATACATTTATTCACCAACTGCTTAGCTATGTAGCTAGCTGTTGGAGGTATCAACGAGCGACCGAGCTGGATATGGGCTTTTAACGGAAGTACTGAGCGGAACTGCACGCGCCAACACCTTCCGGGCATATTTTTTTTCTTTTTTATTTTTCTACTGGTACAACAAGACTATATGAACCTACGGACATATAAGTGCTGACAGAAATAGGTATGTATATTTAAAATTTATATACATATCATGTCTTGGCTTCTTTTTTTAACCTATGCCACTCTGATTTTGTCAGCCGGGCACTACACGTGGATCCGGGCCAAAGGGATCTCAACATAGCTCCTCATTATCATTATTACATGCAGAAGACAGTCTCATATGTGCATACCGCAACATACGCATATAGAAATGCGTGAAATGGCGAATACAAGGGTCGGAAACAATAAAATGTCGACGGTATAATGTATAAAGATATGTATTCGTTTCTTTATCTCGCATAGTGGTCTTTTGTCTTTTAACAAAAAGACAATAATAATAATAATTATTATTATTTGTCTTATTTTCTCTAAATTTTAAATTGTAAAATTACATATATTTTTTTTCTTTCAGATTGTAATGAAACATTAGTCTAATTACTTTGGGATTAAACTTGTCAATAGAAAACCGAAACACGTTTAGTCGGTATTATATAAGTGACATCGTGAGCTTTTACAAGGTCCGAGGAGGTGTTCCCTAAGCTCGGTTGAATGCATTTACACTGGGGATAAGTAAAGCTCATACATGTGCTTCTGGGTTTTACTCACACGTTGATCCATGTGTGTATACATATGTTTACAGATCCGGCAAGTAAAGTAAGAGGGATGATACCGTATATAGACAAATAAAATGTAGGTACCCGTGCAAGGGAAAGTAACCAGTCTACAGTGGGTAAGAGAAGCTAGATGAGTGGAGGGTGTACATCCTACAAATATATATACGTGTGTATGTATACTTTGAGCAGTGGTAATGCGACTAAATGAATCCACTAACGGGGTTGGTTTTGCCTAGATGGTAATAGTGGAAGGGGTAATTAAAACCACCCTCGTGCAGAATCACCAAGCGAGATAGATAAGCCCACTACCGCGCGCTTCAGTCTCTCCCCTTTTCTCTCTCTCTCTCTTTCTCACTAAAAACTTCCAACTGTTCGCTTTACTGTCTCATTTTATTCTATTTACTTCATTAATTAATTCGCTACGTTCAATCACGACCGCAAAACTAATTAAAAAACCATTTAATGAAATTAGATATATATATTTTTTTTTTCATCATATGACTATCAATTTTGCTAATTAATTTTAATTAATTAATTAAATAATTTTAAAAAATACTAAATAATAATTAGTAAACTTTCAGAGGGAATTATTGAAGGTCTGTATAAGATAATTATGATTAAAAAATAAATTAATAACCAGTTATTGAAATAATGTTCAGAATAATTGATAAATAATATTGACGAGGTATTTTATTTGTTTCATTTTTTTTTTTTTTTTTTATTATTTTCAGAGAAACGGAAGAAACAATATTTTTCCCACGAGAATTATTCAGATAAAATACCGGCTCGAGATTCATGAACGCTTGGTACACAGTACACTCTGAAGCATCGATGACAACCTCACGTAAATGGAACTAATTACAGTGATCACAACGACGTCCGGATGCATATATAATTTGACATTCATCACACACAGACATTGGTATCAATGTATGTACATAAATATATACAAGATAGATGTGCAAAAACTGCATACTTGTTATACATATACATGTTCGTATGTGTATATGTGTGTCTCGATGCATTGTTGATGGGAAAAGAAAAGAAAGAATGGAAAAAAAAAAACTAAATCCTCGGGATGTGCCTTTGTGCATCCCCGACAATTGTTAAACTCTTTTTCAGTAGGGAGAATAATATCGTTTTCTCGTTAATTAGGGTGCTAATTACCAGCAATTAATCATTGCTACTCGTTTATTTCGATTTGTACATTCATACAGTCAATATGATAACCAATCAATGGAATTGTCAGTGTATTTTTAGGCATAATGCAGACATCATCCATTTTTAATTAAAATATATTAATCGGTAAGCGTAATAGTTGATTATTAATTAAAATTTTAATTTATACCAATTACTATTAAACGATAATATTAATTAACAAAAATATTAATTATACTAAAATTAGCAGAGATCTAAAAATTCTGTGAATTTTTATAATAAATTAATTATTATAAAAAAAATATTTTCTAAAAATTGTATTTAAAGTTTTTCAAGTTTTTTTACAAATGAAAATTTTTTTTTTAATTTTTTTGTAATAATTTTTTGAATAAAAAAAAGTAGAAAAATTTTTAGATGTCAGCTAAATAAATTTTCATAATTTAGTATCATAAATATTAAATTATTTTAAAATAAATTAATAATAATAATTAAAACAAATAAAAATTTTTTTATTTGTAGGTCGATCTTAAGGGAGGTCAAGCGAATTAATGAAAGGTATTAGAAGGTCTTAAATGGAGATACAAGAGAGATTTTACGATGAGGGATGGTAGCGGATGAAGGTTGCCGTGAAAAGCCAATAGCGGTTTTAGTAGTAGCTTTCGGCGATGCCATAAAAAACGGATAGGATAGACGGTGGTTTTGGTCGTTGCGGCATCTTCGGGAGAGGTAACTTTACTACTAAAATTCTCTTTTTGGTTCCTTCTTATATACTCTTACTAAAACCATAGTAAATTACCCTCGGACTTGAGATTGGATGTGTTTAATTACTGTCGAAATATCGTTAATTAGTCAGCCATTTACTCCATCGTTTCGCGAATAAGGATACCAAAGTATACTTATACCATGAATACTACTTGGAGGTACTTCTCTTTAGCATCATTGAATATTCAACCCGATAAAGTTTATCCTTTGCGTAAGAACAAGACGGAGAATAAATAAGGAGGAATAAGTTGTTGGTAGATCCAGAGCATCAACTTCATCACGAGCGATCTCCTTAGAAACGAACCGAGCAACCAAGTGCTTTCTCTGTTATCTTCTCTTTAATGTAATCTTCTGTCTTTTACCGTTGCTCTATTATATTTTATTACAAAAATTTTATTCACAAAATATTTCAGTCTTGTGAGATAAAATAGAGCACTTTTATTCTAATATTAGTTTTGTTCCAGATAATATTTTATGTCAAAATTGTTTATGAATCACTCAATTTTGACTACAACGACTAATAAAAAATCATATAAGTAAACATCATCAAGCAATTATGTCTAGAGGGTTGTTAAAAAACCACAATCAAGTCAACAAGTCATATAAAATGTGATGACGCGTGTCTACAATACACATGTCAGACGTCCTACGGTTGTAAGCACGCTTTAAAAGACCCCATGGGACTGAAAATAAATAAAATTGTCAAGCCTAAGTGGATTTGTAATTTACTAAAAATATCAACACCTTATATCTCGACAATTAAAAAAAAAAAAGTAAGTAATACTTAATTAAGAAAGGAAAAATTTATTTTGAAAAAAATGAGAAATTTTGTGGTAAGAAATTAATTTTTTAAAAATTTTTATTTCTTGGCTGAAGAAATAAAAATTTTTCTTGTTGAAAAAAAAATTTTCTAGATTTGAGAAAAAATAATTTTAGATGAAATTTCGCAAGTTGTCTATCTAAAATTATTTTTTTTACAAATCAAGAAAACTTTTTTTCAACAATAAAATTACTGTGAGAAAATTTTTTATTTATTCAGCTAAAAAAAAAAAAATAATTACAAATTTTCAACAAATTAATTTTTTGTAACAACAATACCCATTTTTTAAAAAATAAATTTTTTTTCTCTGCATGATTTAAAATTAGATTATTAATTAATAAAGTTAATAAAACAAATAAATTTAATAAGTAATAATTTAAAGACAAATTTGTTTGATGAGAGAATAATTATTACAGGATTAAATACAAGATTGATATGGGATCAATTTGTTGATGAGCATTGGAATTGAATGAACAGATTTAGGGTTGTGATTTGACTTTAGCGTAAATGAAATCACGTGCTGAGTTTTGGTTGACCCCAAACATTGAGTAGTGCGCCTATAAGATTAGTTTTGCATTGTTGTGAGTCTGAAAAGTGATTGGGACGAAAGGGGATGATGACGATAACGATGATTATTATTATACGATAATGCTTGGGAATTGGAGTATTGGTATACTAGTCTGATTGTTCCCCCGAGTATACACACATATGATGGGGACCAACAACTCCATTACACGGTATTACTCTCGAATGAACGGACGCCTCGCTCGACTTCAAACGTGCAATCATCTTACATTCATAAAGTTCTATCATATTCTCTATACTATTATTTTTATTATTTTTTCTTTTCATTTGATTCCTTTAAAAAAATTCGTTCAAACAAAAACCTCCCATTTCATTTATGCTGGAGATTAATTCACTGGCATTACTTTTTTATTCTGTTGTTTTTTGTTTTATAGATTATTTTAAGATGTGGGGGATTTAAAGTTTGCCTGTCATTCTCTGGAGTGTGATGGTCCGTTATTTCCATCTCAATTAATATTTTAATCAAGCCTCTCTCGCTTATGGACAAGAGAAAATTTGTTCCGTTTACGTGCCCTCAAGCGTTCGTTTCTCTCGCGCGGGCCAATACAATGCCAGGATCCAGCTTTTCCTTCATTATAAACTTTTTTAATATATTTTATTTTTTATTATCAACTATTCAAATATTTTTAACAAAACACTCACTGGTATTTTTTTTTTTTCATGGTTGTATTATTTATTTTTAATTTTTATTACTAATTATCATCTTTATTATTAAGAGAATAAGAAAAATTTTGTCTCCAGAATAGTCAATAATTAAGAAATGACCTTGTATCTTATGAAATATTGACATTTTTAAAGATATAAGCTTATTCCGACATTACACTCATCGAGACCTTTCATTTGAGTACCCACATCAATTTTTCATATATTTATATATATTACATATATGTATATATGAAAAATATATCAAAAATGCATGTGGGTACTCAAATGAAAGCTCTTGATGAATGTAACATCGGGATGAGCTTATATCGTTAAAAACGTCAATTGTTAAGAAAGTACAGTGCAATTTAACAAAAGTCATTATTTACTAAAACCAAATTTTATTTATTTATAGTTCACAACTCACGGCAGTCACATAATGTGACTGCAAGGTTGCTAGTTAATTATTACTAATTATTATTTTTTTGTTAATTAATTTAGATAGCAGACAAATGACCTGGAATAAATTAAAGGCATTGTAGATATGATGAAGAGTCGATGAGAACTTTAAATAAAGGCATCGGATGTCTGAAAAACTCAGATGGATGGAAGACGAGTATTAAGAGGAGGGAAAACAAGGTACAGACACTAAGGGAAAATTCTAGCGAATCATACCTGGCCGACAGTAAACAATGCCCATTGTCCAGCATATTATTTTCGGCACTCATTCGCTATTTTCTCCTCTCTCTCCTCCAGCGCCGCTTTCTCTCTCTTCCTTGGTCTGCTTTTTTCCTCCAACTTCCAAATAAAAAGGAAACTCGCGAATTTTGCTCGGCCGTTTCGCGCTCCACGAATGAATGCAGTTCTCTCGGTTTTACTTTTTTTTTCACCTTTAGTTTTCTTCCTTTTTTTTTTTTATCCATCTGCGTCGTATCCTCTATCTTCAACGATTTCGGAGCCGTTTGCAAAGTATCCTGACCAGCGCGTTACACAATACCCCATTGTTTTCTTCTTTTTGTCATCCTGTTTGTATTTTTTAGTCACCTGTACTGATATTTTTTATTTTCAATAATTTAATTTATTATGATAATAATTAATTTAATTTTTTTTTTTTTTTATTAACTTTTGAGTTCATTACATCAAGTAACATTACACAGAAAATGCTTTGATGTTTATTCATTTAAGACTTATTTAAATTATTTTAAAGAAGTTTAAAATTAAACAATAATAATTTAAATAAAAGTATTAAAATATTAATTAATTGTATCAAACTTTGGTTTTTAAAATTCACAAGCAAGTGTTTTAAATTATTTAAAACAAAGAAAAACAATGATTAATTAAGACAAATACTTTTGTAAGATTGTAAAAATAATTATACGAACAATGATAAAATATATTTATAAATTAACGCTTATTATACTGAACTATAATCTAAATTCTTCTTAAGTACTAGTTATCACGGATTTACAATTACCATAGTTCCAGTATGCGAGTTAATTCATAAATTTACATAAAAAAAAAGGATTAAAAATTATTAATTAAATGTAAGACAAGCATGGCTAAAAAAATAGTAAAAATATTAAAAGATAAAATTAAAAAATGATACTTAATGACAAGCTTGGCTTTGGCCAAACAGATAATTAGATGATGAATAAACATTTGGTGGAACAATAACAGGCACAGTAGAGTTATTGACAAGTTGGTAGTATACCTCTCGAGATGTCAAATTAATTGCTTGATTTTGAGTTTGATAAAGCTGACCTTGGAATTCATACATGATTTGATTGTTGCAGACTATTGAAATCTAAAAAAAATTATAAATGTATTTAGATTATTTTAAAATAGAATTTTTTAAATCAATTATCCTGTAAAATTAAAAAATTGTTTACCTTACAAATAAATCCAACAGGTACAAACATTTGCATACAAATAAAGTGGCATCGGGCACCGAACTTTTGAGCAATAAAATTTTCTAAAATTTTTTTGTAGTCCGTTGGAATGATACACGGCGGGCTGATTGGAGCTATGGTGACACAACCGATCTCCGGAGAAGTGCTTACAGTCGACGGTAAACTGCGATTAACGTCAGGACTACGTGGTTCAGCGTTCTTGGACTTTTTCTTTGTACTCTGACGTTTATTGTTAGTACCATTTGGTTGATTATTCTGGATAAGAACTTGATTATCGCGGAATTTTTCTGTACCAGCTGCTTCTTGAATTGCGCGCTGTCGCTCTTGTATTTTTGTTGAACCAATTGGCTTAGCCCAGCAAATCTCCCACTGTTGTATTTCCGCAATTCCATTTGGAGCTAAAAAATATAAAATCAATTTTCATAAATATTCATAAAAAATTTTATTATTTTTATTTATTAATTATTTTATATTTACCATTCATGATCTCAAGTACTTTTTTAGCCATTTCACGAGTTTCATAGTGAACAAAAGCAAAGTGATTAATTTTTTTCAATTTCAGAATCGGTACACCAGTTGTTCTGTGGAAAACTTCACGGACTTTTTGGTGAGGAAGCTCCAATGGTAAATTTCTGACGAACAAAGCAGTCACCTGAACAAAAAAAAAAATTATCATCAGATTAGCTGACAAAAATTAATTTTTTTATGAAAATAAATTTAGCCAATATTTAATGATTTTTTCTAACAAATAAATTATGGCAAAAAAAATGCATATTTAGAAATTTTTAAAAATTAAAAATGCAATTTTTTAAAAATAATTTTTTTATTAAATAAAATTTAAAAATTTTCTAGTGACTGCTAACTTTAATGTCGTTTATTTTTTTGTAATAATTTTTTCAATAAAAATTTTTAGATGCCGACTAATTTAATTTTCATGAAAAATAAATGAAAAAAAATAATGAAATTAAAAATTTACTTACATTCTCCATAACTTCATCATCTAAAGACTCTCCAGGCTCAGGATCTGCCCAATCAACAGCTACTTCATGGTCCCACAACATAACTCTGCCAGGAATGAGCTTACGTCTTGCCATTGCAGCTGATCGGTGATCTTTAAACTCGACAAAAATGAATCCACGATTTTGTGTACGATCTTGAGCATTTGGATACAAATAAATGTCTGAAATTCCGTCGAGGATTTTCCCCAATTCTTCAGCAAACTCAGCTTTTTTTTTATCTTTGGGAACACCTCCAAAGAAGAGTCTGCAGTTGTCAATAGATTTAACGACACCAATTTTATGCCCAGGCCTTATTTCATAGCCATCAAGCATAGTACGAGCACGTCGAGCAGTTTTGGCATCTTCATACAGTGCAAACGCGTAGCCGCGAGTAGTTCCAGAAAAATCTAGCATCAACCTCAATTCCAGCAGACGTCCAGCCTTCTCCAACACCGGCATCAGTTCATCTTCATAGCAGTTTCGTGGGAGGCGTCCCAGAAAAACTTCAGCTCCTTTGATGCGGTCACGGTACTCCTTGGTGAGCTCTGGAGCTGTCAAACGACGTTGGCCATTCTCTTGAACTAACTCGTAGTGAGTACGATTCATCAAATCGATTAAACGCTCGGATATACAACACTCATTAGTTTTTTCTTCTAACTCGCTCATCACTTCACTTGAATAATTTTCCATAATTTTTATTTTTTTATTTAATTCAGTTCACTTGATTATATAGTAATTATTAAAATTATTTTTACTTGATTGTTTTATTTTTTAACGTAAGACAAACCGCGGACTGATTGATATAATTAAGTCAATCTCTAACCAAAGGTGACTGAGGAATGAGATACTTACCCCCGAAATTAAATTAAACTACTATATTTCTCCCGCTCTCGATTTTAAATTCTCAGAATTGTAGATAGAGAAATTTCTTCAGCCAATCACGTTAAATTTAATTAACTTCTCGGCAACGACAACGCCACTCGATACCTTTTTTTTCAACTTCTAACTCTTTATCCGCTGGAGTCGCGAAGTCAAACAAAGACATTGTAGTAAGAAATTTCGCAGAACTTCAACTGTCGTTCCATTCGGAGAATTTTTTTACCTAAACACGCAATTCCGAAATTCATTTTTTTTTGTGTACGTGCAATGAGTAGAGAAATAAAATTTACCATAATTTTTATAATTTTATTAATTTAGAAAACAAAATTTTTTTGTAGGAAAATTTTCACTTACCATCCTGAAATTAGGAGACATTTTTTTTATTTACATAAAAAATAAACTAACACTCATAAAAAATTAAAAAAAAATTGCAATTATTATTTTCTTCAATTTTTAAGGTATGTAATTGTTTTTTATGATGTTTTTTATATTATGAATATTAAGTTAGCCGACATTTAACATGACATTGAAGTTGACAGATATAAAAATTTTTTTAGATATTTATAGCAATTAAATTATTATAAAAAAAATTACGTTAAAAAGTTTCACATGTAGAAAATTTAAAAAATTGCATATCTAAAAAAAAAAATTCACAAATAAAAAAATTCCAAATCTAGAAATTTTAAATAATTACAAGTGAAAATTAAAAAAAAAATTTTTTTTTATAATCGATTTTTAATAAAAAGAAAAAAAATTGTCACATGTCTAATAATTTCAGTATCATTAAATTATTTGTTAAAAAACAAATTTTTAAATTTATTAATTTAATTTTTATTTTCATTTCATAATTATTATTATAATCAATAGCTTTTGAAATAATTTTTTCAACTCATATTCATACTTTTTATTTTGTAAGTACAATGATTCGTTATCATATATATATATATATATATATATATATATATATATATATATATATATATATATATATATATATATATATATATATATATATAAAATTTTTTTTATATAAGTATTATGTGTTCAGTTGATGTTTTTAAGTGATGTCTTTTATTAAAATTTTTTTTCAGACTTTAAAAGCACACAAATAAATTGAAAGAAGCTTTTAATTGATTGTCATCGAGCATCCACATAAACCCAACGTACTTTGTATGGACGTAAGAGAGTAAGAAGAAGAGCTCGAGCCAGATCAATTGAGTAATGTAAAGAGAGTAACAGAGATAGTACTAGCTTATGAATGCAAAGAATATTTTACGATTCGTCCATTAGCATTGCCGCAAATTTGCGACAAAGCGGAATCCATATTACTCGACATCATATTCCTCTATTTGTCTCTCGCTTGTACTCTCTGTGTATCTTTACTTACTCTTCTGGTAACGTTCTAGTACACGGAAAGTCGCGCCGACGCTGAAAGAGACGAGAGGCGGTCCCGCGCGGGTGGTAGAACAACGGGGTATATTATAACAATGCTATCCACTGCTCCACAATCACATATATACAGGGGCCCGGCAATAGCCAACTGGAGAAAAGATGAAGAATCGCATGCAGCCTCTCAGCTCATTGTTTTCGCGAATATCTGCTGACTCCTAGGGGGTATGTATCCTCGACATTCTAAAATAGCATCATGATAATCATCAGCATAAAAAAATAATAATAAACATTAAACATCCATTGAAAACTTCCAATTAGTATTGTCTTATCCCAATATATCAAATGCTTGATTTGCAAAATCGCATATTCAAACAAAACAAAATTTTTTTATCTCGATTATTATTATTTCTTCTTTTTCTTTCAGATCCTGTTATTTATTTATTTATTTATTTCCTTCAATACAACCAACAGCGAAAAGGCCAATAACAGGGTCTCTAAATAAGTTGATACAGATTACAAAGTATAACTTAAAACTAAGTGCGCTGTACTGGTAACTTATACAAAAGAGAAGTAATAAAACAAAAATAATAAGATATAAAAAAATATTGGAGTATTTACAAATATAGTATCATATTATAATTAATTATAATCTAAGTCATCAAAAAGTTGACGGATCTAATTGATTATTGGAGCAGTCATTAACGAATAGTATTGGCTGAATAATTAAAAGATTTCCTGTACGTTGGTCATACAGGAAATAAATTAACGCGATTGTACAGATTTTGATTAATATGTCTGGTGTGTATCGTCATGATTCTGTGATGTTGAAATACTAGCCTCCGGCTTATTATATACGTACCTCTAATATATCTCTATATATGTTCACATATGACTTCTTCGGATATCAGTGGTATTTCAAATTTATGATTAACCACCATTATATTCCGTACTATCGTGTTCACTGGTATTAACACCTGTAAATTTACATGTCACATTTAGCTAGCAATAGCCAGAGGTACGTATGTATATATCTTTTTTTTTTTTTTTTTTAATTTCAGATTATGATAAAGAAGCACGATATATATAAAAATGATAAAAGGCTCTTTGGAATAACTTCGATACGAATTACTTCACGACTTTTCTTTTACAATTATTAAACATATAATATGTATAGTAGCTCGTGGGTACTTTTCCAATTAAAACGAATGGTAATGATGAATATAAAAATTCTTTATACTGATGATTCTTTTATATATTTGCAACGAATATTAAAGATACAACTTTTTATCATTGGATAAGAGTAAGAGGGAAAAAAATTAAAAAAATATGTGAAAAAGAAGAAAAATAATAGACATATTACGATTGTAGATCGATTGTCTTCTTTCATTCGGTCCAAACTTTATTTTTTCTTTCAGTACCTTAGATGTAACACACGGAGCTTTGAAGTATTCCGCAAAACTGTTGACAAAAGCACGGAATGATATGCTAATCGTACTTGCCAATCCAGGGCTGGAGAGAAAACTAGTGTATATATAGGTATGACAGCTAAGGGATGCTCACCCTCTCTTACCAGTAGAAAAAAAAAAAAAAAAAAAAAAAAAAAGTAAAACGCAAAAAAGTCATCCACACAACTTTCTCTCTTTTCTATCCATTAACTCAGTCTCTAAAATTTTATGACTTATTTCTTTTATCATAAAAACTAACAAAAAAAAATATTTTTTACAGACTATACGAATTAATATGTTTTAATCTCCAGAAGATAAATATTTATTGGAAATAAATGGAATTGAAAAGCGATTTAAGATAAAGATAGACCTAAACTCAATTGTCATCTGTCAGAATTTCCACAGCATCAAGTCCTTGCAAAAGTTGAACGTAATCGCGCTGTCAAGAATAGCAATAACAAACGGGGAGTGATATAAAGAGCACGAGTCGTCGAATCAAGAGTAGCAGCAGTATAAAAAAAATGGGATGAATAAAACGGCAGAGTGTTAAAAAGTTGAAAATAATAAAGAAAAAAAAAACTAAGAAATAGCAAACAAGTAGAAGTAACACCAAGAGCTCTAAACAAAGGAAGAGAAAAACGCATAGAGTTTAACAAAAAAAGGGCGTCAAAAGTCTTGACGCGATTTCTCGCGGAGGAATATCTCATCACGTAATGTCTGTAGGCAGCTCGATGGAAGGAGGCGGTAACAGTTGAAGTTATAGAGATGTAGATGGTCCAGAGGGGAAGGTGGGGTGGAAAGGCCAAAAGATAAAAAATAAAAAACAGTAAAGGGGAGATAAAGGGTGCGAAAAAACGGATGAGCGAGAAAGAAAAAAGTGTAATCATATGATGACCGTGTTTACGAGGGATCCAAGAGCAAGGGGAGTCAGGGGATACACATCGATGTAGTGCAGTTTGTAGTCAAAAGGATGGGCAGAGTAAAGGAGTGTAGGGTAAAGAGGCAAAAGAGGATGCTAAAGAGTGAGAGGGCGGAAAAGGGCAGTTACATTTTTACATAAAACATATTTATTCACGCGAGACCCCCCTAGCTAGCTCACGGCTCACAATGTCGAACTCTCTTTTACCAAGGACACAGTTCATCCCGCACATACGGGAGCTTAACGCGGTGTTGGGGGTGCGCGTGCATGAAGATGAGGATCAGGGGACTAGGGGAATGATAACAGAAAGGTGTACAAAGTGAAAGTCATAATGTAATCTCTTAATGGGAGCATCAAACATAACGCGTACAGTAGGCGTTTGTATCGTCAGTATATTATTTTATCCATAAATGTATCATTTTTTTTTTCTTCTTTTTTATATCTATACATACGTGTTTTATTTTGTAGAGATTTATTTGTACTCAGATGAATTATTTTTTCTTTTTAGTGGATACGTGCGATATTTATACGATTTGATTATGCAAATGGAGTAAAGAGTACATCTGATTCTTCTACGAGGACCTTTTCATCTTTTACTGATGGCCCTTGAGTTTTAGATAGACCCTTGTGATGAGGGCACTTGAGATGGGGCGCTGAACCAAAGGATATTCATGATAGATCGCTACTAATGGTCCTGATCTTCTCGATTTAATCCAATGATTGCTTTATACGTTAGCTACAAGAGATTTAAATACCAAGATAAATTTATTTGATAGAAAATAGATAACAAAGTCTTTAGATGATTAGTTTTGGTGGTGGGTTTATTTAAAATGCGGGCTGTTGTATCAACTGGTGCAAGATTGTAGGCTGGAGATATTCTGATGGTACTTTACATCTGTCGGTTGTTTCTCTATCCAAGGTGGCACCACTTTCTAGCTAGCTTATATTTATTTCAAAATTTTAACTCTCTAATTCAGGTAAACTACTTTTATTTTATAAAATTAAAATAAAAAAAATTTACAGCTACTAGAGATAATTATTTATACAAGATATTTATGAATAATTTCTTTTTTTAGCCAGTCTTCGTCGAATTGCAGATGGTTAGCTGGTATTGATAGAAAATGAATTTTACCAGCTTCGTCCATTTGCTGCAAACCCAAACGATCCTGAAATAAAAAATTAATAATTAAATTTAATTTTATTGTTTGATATTTCAGAATCAAGTACCTCGATATAAAGATCAGAGTCTTGAAGTGTCTGTAGTTCAACTGATTGGCCAGGTTTATAAAATCCGAACCACTCACTCTCTCGTGGCTGTACCATTGTATCTTTCTCAAACATGACAAGCACCAAAGTCTCCAGACGCTGAAGATTTTCTTTGTAAGTCTAGAATCATAAATCATTCATATTATTAAAAGAATACATAATTAAGAAATAACCTTGTATCTTGTGAACTATTGACATTTTTAAAGATATAAACTCATCCCGATGTTACACTCATCAAGAGCTTTAATTTGAGTACCCACATGCATTTTTGATATATTTTTCATATATACATATATATAATATATATAAATATATGAAAAATTGATGTGGGTACTCAAATGAAAGCTCTTGATGAGTGTAACGTCGGGATGAGCTTATATCTTTAAAAAGGTCAATAGTTAAGAAAATACAGTGCAATTTAACAAAATTCATTATTTATTCAAACTAAATTTTATTTATTTATAGTTCATAACTTACGGCAGTCAAATAGTGACTGCAAGATTGCTAGTAAATATAAATAGCAAAAAAAAATTAATAATACATAAAAAAAATTTTATTGCTATTTTTACCTCATTGACTACGAGCTCATTGTTGATATCTGCCAAAAAGACACTATTCTTCCTGTACTCGTCTTCTTGCAGCGAATCGTGCCAGTATTCAGCTTGTACAAATCGATTCTGTATGAAAGACAAGTAAGCTCCATGGTTTAGCATTCGTCTCAAGTAATCGCAAGCTTTATGCTCCAAAGATCCGCAATTAGGAAGCCCGTATACACCTTGATGTTGGCCACCCAGCGAAATGAGATTTTTCATCTGTGGAATTGGACATCTTTCAGCTAGACCTCGTAAGAATTGTCCTCCTTGTGAAAATCCAATTGCATTGTATCCGTCCTTTAAACTCGGATCATTCGCCAAGTCTTCACAAACTTCTTCTATTTGTTCGTTAACATTTTTAAAGTAACTGTTCTCAACGTCCTGTAAGTAATAATTATTTATTAAATTATAGCACTAAATATTTATTAGAATTAATTTAATCATAAATTAAAAAAGTAATTACCTCTATAACGTTATTTCCAATTTTTACAGACTTAACGTATATACCTGGTATTTCTTCTTCAATAATATTCTTTATTGCTCCAAGACTAAATGAAAAGCAGCAACTGTCACCTGAAGAATAAAATTTTAAATTTACCGCTTGGGCTTGTAAATGACGCATAGTCAGCATTTGAATCAGGACAGAGTGGAAAATAACACCCGACAGCCATCACAGTGGCTATAATTTTTTAGATTTACTTACGTATGTATATAGCAGTATTTAATTATTTTAAATTGAACTATTTGTCACATGCTTGTGCAAACTTACCCATTCCATGCCACAGTACCACAGGTGTGGGATTGTTATTTTTTAGAGCAATCAAATGTTGACAGGAATTTATTACAAAAAATATAAAGACAATTTCTGCTTTTAAACTATACATTTTCTTTGCAATTAATAAATTTATAAATACTCTATCAATATTAAATTAATTTAATATATTCACTCTAAAGAGTGATTGAAATTACAGTGATGTTCTTTAAAGGTCTCGACCTAACTGGTTGATCAAACTAAATATCTCCCGGCGCAAACTCTGTGTACTTGTTTATATTTTATTATTATTCCCAAGTACATATATATAACATAATAATACAAGCACGCCTCGAACGGATTCCACAGGAAACTTTCTCATTTAATTATTTTTAATTATAAAAATTATATTTCTTCTGATAAAATCTTTGATTTTTTTTTTATAATTAATAATCAGATAAATTTAATAACTGCAATTAAAAATATACTATTCTTTAATTTAATCTTTTTAATTTTATATTTACAATTAAAAGTTATTGTACGATTAGAAACAATTAACGGGACTTTTTTTATGACATTAAAGTTAGCTGTCATTTGACAATTTTTTAATTTTTTTTAACAAATTAATTTCTTCTAAAAAATTATTTAAAAAAAATTGCATTTATATTTTTTTTAAATTTCTAAATGTCAATTTTTTTTTGTTTTAAAAATTCTTAAAATTATCAACTATCTGCTAAGTTAATTTTCCTACTTTTTTTTTTATTTATATTATTCTATAACTATCAATAGAATTGGGGTAAAATGGTTTCAGACACAATATAAACATATTTCGGTATTTTTTATTTTTAATATATGAAGAATATAAAAAATATTATACTTTTATACATCTAACCGGTATTTTTACCCTTAATTATCATTATGTTATCATTTATCATCTTCAATAACAATAAGCTCATAATTAAAAATTTTAAAATATTATTTTCATCTCACAATTAAATGGCACATTCTTTACGTTCGATGACTCATACACATTTATACAAAAAAAATAAAATAAAATAAAAAAAAAATTGCTTCAGTAAAATACCTCATACTCAAAGGATTAAAAAAAAAAAAAGTTAGTCATAACACTGATTAAAATTTAATCTCTAAATATTAATAACCGTTAGTCATCACTTTAGTATTGAATTATCACTTTCTCAATTTAATGCTAAAAAAAAAAATATTTAACATTTTAAATATTTATTCTATCAACTTACAAAAATAATTATATTCATTGATTATCATCATCATAATCTTAATTCTCCAGTAGATCGAATATTAGACTAGTCAAAAATTACAATGAAAAAAAATTTTCAGTCTTTGAAATTTGATTTTGATTAATTTCTTTATCACGAGATTCGTAAGAATAATCTAAAATCGTTTGTGCGATTTTTTTATACATTGATATTTATCATCAGGACAAATGCTGCAATCTACTTATTATAAATAAAAACAAATAACTTTGTCAAATGAATTTTTTAAATAAATAACTAAGCTTATACAGTAAAAATTTTACTGAGTATTTAAATCGCATTTGCTTTTATCATTAAATCAATTATTAAAAAAATAATAATTGATAATTACTGTTTATCAAATAATAAAAAAAAACTAAAATTACAGTATGAATATAAATCTAAATAAACTAAACAATTTTTCTCAGATCTCCCGAATGATGACGATAAAGTGACCGTGAGTGAGCACGACACGTAAGCTCAAAGAATTCACGATTGAGGTCGTTAAGTCGTTTTTCAAGTCTCAAGTGATTGAGAAATCGATCCTTTTTCGATCTGCTGAAGTGTCCTCGCCCGAGAGTCATTCTGAACGCAGCTTCTTCCGCAGCAGACATGGTATACTTTTGACCAACAATTTCATCATCATTATTGTTGTTTTCTTCGGTCTGTATGTTGGTTCTCTCCAGAATTTTCTCGTTGCTTGCTTTGATGTCTACATCAGAGTCTGCAATAAATTCAATTTATTAATTATCTGTATTATTAAGAGAATAAAAACAATTTTGTCTCCTTACATCTTTAAAAATGCCAATAATTAAGAAATAACCTTGTATCTTGTGAACTATTGACATTTTTAAAGATATAAGCTCATCCCGACGTTACACTCATCAAGAGCTTTCATTTGAGTACCCACATAAATTTTTCATATATTTATATATATTATATATGAAAAATATATCAAAAATGCATGTGGGTACTCAAATGAAAGCTCTTGATGAGTGTAACGTCGGGATGAGCTTATATCTTTAAAAATGTCAATATTTAAGAAAGTACAGTGCAATATAACAAAAGTCATTATTTACTAAAACCAAATTTTATTTATTTATAGTTCAAAATTTTTGGCAGTCACATAGTGACTGCAGATTGCTTAATCAATGATTAATAAATTTTTATTTAACATTACAGGAATAATAAATTTACCTTCACTAGAAGATATAGAAGAGGAAGAAGAGGCGGATGCCGAAGAAGATTCACTCCACTGAGGAGCCTGCTGTCTTTTCAAAGTACTGGGCGTTGATGAGACGACTCTAGATCCAGCGGATACTGGAATTCCATTTCTAATCATACTCTTGGCAATAAAAGATGCATCAAAACTGGAAGGTCGTTTGCGTCTGTACCTCAGCTGAGCAGCTCGTCTGTTCCGATTTTCTTGGTGACTAGAAAAAGTATCCGGAACACGTGGTACTGGTTGTTGATTTTTAGCTTCATCAATTCCTGTTGATACTGCTGCAGGTGCTGATGAAGCTTCCAAGGTTTTAGTTGGCTCAACATATCTAAAACATAATATTTTATCTATTAATAAATTTGGCAATTGAATTTGTTTTCAGTTGCTAAATAAAAGCAAGCTGCAATCCGGGAGATATTTTTATTATTTTTACAATGCCAAAGATTAAACCCTCTAGACTTTAATGGACCAATCATGTGATTTTAAATCTAGTATTAACTAATATTTAAATTAATTTAATAATGACCATCAGTATGCCAGCGGCGGGCTTCTTAAAAGGTAAATTATCAAGTACTTAAATTTATTTTTATTAATTATATTAATTCATTTTTTTTTTTTTTTTTTTTTTTAAATAGAATTCATTAAGTATGGTGATATAAATCTCAAATGTCTCATTACTGTACGCCGTATCATATCTTTCAAGTATAATTTATTAATCAAATTGGAGGAATGTATTCATGTATCAAGAGCAACAAGTGAGTAAATTTTTACAAGTGAGTAAAATAAGTTGAATTTAGTACAAGAGCAACGTGTTTCATGTTTAAGAGATGCACTAAAGCTTTTGAGTGGGTAGTGTGCTGGTATCACGATGTCATCAAATTTAATCACTGGTAGTAGTAGGAATCGGTACCATCGTCATCATCTACTTGGTTATTATCTACACCACTATACCCAAGCACAAGGAGCATTTAGATTTATACTTCTCGAGCTCAAGTTGTACTCGTTTCATCTTTACTCGTGACTTGTTTTATTTCAAGCACCACACGTACATTTTGCTCGGGTGTATGACCCCCGCCGAGGTCATGCCGAGGGACTGCCGTATTCCAAGGGTGACAAGAATCATTCACGCAGGGCTTTATAGTATTTAAAAAAAAAAAAAAAAGAAAAACACTTTATTTATAACCCGTACTGTTTGTAAACATGTTTTTGAATGCTTCCTAACTTTTTATTTATCTCTGTAATCGGAGTGTAAATATAGACTTATATGTATGTAAGCTGTTTAAAAAATTCACTATTCTTCAGGGTACCAAAAAAATGTATTTATTAAAACAGCAGATGTTTATTTTAATATTCATTGTCATTTTAGATTTTTTACTTAATTAACATGGGTGAATATTTGTTAATTTATAGAAATTTAAATTCTTTACAAAAGTTGTTTTTAATTAATTTTATAAATGTAATTTTTTTAAAGTTAATTTTAAATTAAGTAGCTTCAAGTTTAATTTAACAGAAATTGTTTGAATTTTTCCAAATTTTTGGGAAATTAATCAAACTTGTAAAATTTTGCTCTAAAAATTTATTTAAGAATTTAGGAATATTTAAATTGTATTATTGTTATTATTATTATTAATTTTACTGAAAATTTTTACAAATAAAATCAAATAACTTTCGCATATTCAATAAATAATCCAATGAAATATTTTCAATCATCTATAGAACTGAAATTTCTTCTATTGACATAAATGTTAATCATATTTAAATGATACTTAATATTTTTATCAATATATTCAATAAATTACACTCAATTACTTTAAAAAATAATTTATAACATATCAATTATGAAATACGAGTAAGATTCGTGTAATTAAAAAAATTAAATAAATAATTAATTCTGCTGGATGTTTACTTAAATTTTTATCTTCTATTATAGAATGTACTTAGATAAAAACGAAAAAAAAATAGTTATCGATACAAAGTGAGTACATATTGCTGTTACTGATTGATTTTTTTTATACGGTATCTCGATAAATTATCCAATTATTTTCTTTTATTAATTTTATTCTATTCATTGTCATATATATTTATGATATTACGTTCTATCTTATCACTTCATTTAATACTTATGTATAGCAAACGATAAAAATTATCTGTAAAAATCGATACGTCATTTGTAAAAAATTATTTCTATTTTAATCTAAAAAATTTTTATAGTTCATACAAACTATAAGTTTATATTTATTGAATAGAAGTAATACCTAAAAATAAAATTAATCGAATGAATTTAATATTTCCAAGCATCTGAATAAATTTGAAAATTAAAAATAAAATCCTCCCGCAAGGCCAGCAAAAAAAAAAAAATATATATATATATATATATATATTTACCATTGAGAGTTACTTGCGTACATTCACTCAAAATAATAATACATCTCACTATTGTGATTATAATTAAACTTATTATTCAAGTGTATTCATGCATGAAAGTTTAAATTTCTTTTCATTATAATACACGCTATCACAATCCGATAATCGTATATTACTTACAAAGTTAGCATAAATTAAATCGTAAATTGCAAGATAAAATCTAATAAAAAGTACTAATTTTTTGAACTCAATAGTAATTAATTTTTTTCTTCCTTTTTCAGACTTGCTAACCATCAACAATCGTGTCCTTCACATATGTATTCCTACAATTACATTCGAGTTCATGGTCAATGCCGTGGATTAATAGAAACATCATTCTATTAATTCTCCTGTAAGTTATACGCAATATTCTTGCAATAAACACATGTATTACATCCAATACAAATGAATTACAGGTAAATTAAATGTTTTATACCAAACTATGTCTTCATTTTTTACATTCATTTCTTCATGTAAAAATTACATAATCATCTTTTGTTATTTAGGATCTCATATTACTTAACTTAGAGTTTATACTAATTACAACATCGCTATTATTAAGCTACGCACTTATTTTCAGGACGTTCGATAAATATTAAACATTCTGCTGAACCATAAATAAATGCAGATGTATCAATACATCAATAAGTTGAGTTAATGA
The DNA here is from genome assembly GCF_013202065.1 of Cotesia typhae. Taxonomy (NCBI): domain Eukaryota; kingdom Metazoa; phylum Arthropoda; class Insecta; order Hymenoptera; family Braconidae; genus Cotesia; species Cotesia typhae. The sequence goes on along the minus strand of NW_027423729.1, from coordinate 4,243,808 downwards.
AGCATATATATACGTACAATTCCAAGCCTACTCACGTCATGAAAACAAATAATAAAATAATATTGCATGCAACCAAGTGAAAGTTAGTCCATGGATTTGAAAATAAAACGCGGATGGAATGAGAACGAGAGTCAGAGGGTATGTATATTCTTTTTTCATTTCAGTATTTTTTTTCCTCCTGAACCTGTTTATCAACCAAAAATAAAATTAAAATAAAATTAATTTATGATTAAATGAAAGCGGTTTCAAATAGTCTAAACATTTTTGTTTCATTCCATTCTATTTTTTCTTTTTCACTTGATAATACTAAAGTTACACAGTAAAAAATTTTGTATTAACTATTTAACACTTTTATATGTAAATTTAACTTTGATTGTGTTAAATTAACACAAAAAAGTGTTAAATATTTAACATAAAAATTTTTTACTGTGTAACCGACGTTTTTAATTTTTAATTTTTTTTTTTTTTAATTAAATAAGATTTAAAAAATTGCATTTACAATTTTTCAAGTTTTTTACGAATGCAATTTTTTTTTAATTTTTTTTGCAACATTTTCACATAAAAAATATATGCATGTACATATATGGAGTTTGACTTTTTAGATATAATTTACTAAATATATGTAATGTTAGCGTGATTCATATTTTTGTAGGCTGGTGGATAAAAAAAAAAGAGCTACCACGAAGACCATGAACTTGAAGCATAAAGTTGATCATAGTACACACGCTACACCGGAAAAAGGAGTACATGGGACTAAAATGATACGGGATACTATATATATAGTAGGCTCATACATATGTATCAGTGAGTATATAACTAAACGTATACTTTTACACATATGGGTGGAGATGGAATGAAAGAGTACGTATGCACGGGTACGATGAGTTGTGATTTAAGTACTCGTGCACTCAAGCTCATAGCTTGGCACGCAGCCAATTATAATGATTATGCTATAACTACCTGTGTCATTCTCATTACTCATTACAATTGTTTAATAATTATTCTCACACAATTTTATAATTGTTTTTAATTTTTACTAAAATTTATTTTGATTTTAGGACAAATAAAACTGGAAATAAGTAGAGCTGCAAGAGTTCAAGGTAAAAATCCAAGTTTGTAAATTCATTATTATATTTGCCCACTAGAGTATTAACTTTGTTTGTTTACAAACAATGTAAGTTATTTATCGGAAGAAAAAATTTATGTGATTAATAATAAAGGAGTTTTAGATATACGACGATAATAAATAGCGTTTTTATGGAAGGTATCAAATTTAATAAGTAATAAGTGAGAAAAATAATTAACTTAACAGCTTGAAACTTGAGTCATCAGTGGATTAATCATCTAAGTCCCTCAACACTAGATTCTTATTTATACTTCTTTGACAAGCCTTGATCCGAATTCCATTGTGAAGTTTAATTATTTATTTATTATTTAATTATTACTTATTATTCATCTTTCGTAGTCAAATGTTATGGATATGGATATGTTTATGTGTGTAAGTATTATAAAAGTAAAATTTAAGAGCGATTGATAGTTAATTTTCAAACATGTTTTGCTAATTTAATTATTTATCGTAAAGCGAAGAGCTTTTTTGGAATATTTTAATTTATTTATACATAAAATTTATTTTAAGATTCCATTTGTCGTACAAGTATGATAGAGAAAAGAGAGGAAAAAAAATGTAAACTTTTCTTAACTAAATATTTATAGTTTACTATAATATTTATAAAATAAAAAAACTAAATAAACTTTCTCGTTGTGTTTTATAATTATCATTGTATACGGAAGTGTAAGTGACGCGTAACAAGATCTTATTTGTAAGATAAACGAATCCCAGTATTAATTAGAGCCTTTCGATGAGGCTTCACTCGTGTATTAAATAAATAAATAAAAATATATATAAGTAAACATCAATGTACTGTCTATTGATCGATATGATACTTTTAAAACAATAAGTATTAAAAGATTTCTTCTTTATGAAAATTAATTATTTTTAAAATTTTATAGCAAATAAATTATGGCAAAAAAAAAAATTGACATGTAGAAGTTTTAAAAGATAAAAAATAAAAAAATAAAAAATTGTGAAATAACAGTTAAATTTAATATCATAAGATAAAGCAATTTTTCACATTAGTGAAGACAAAGTAAATTTAAAAAACAAAGCGGTGACGGATTACTTTAAAGTGAATCAACGAACCGACTGGCGGATAAATAAACATCGGAAATGAAGACTTGATGGTTAAGAACGAAAGCATTTAAATTAAACGATGGACTTGAATTTAATCAGGAATATACTTATATCATGGATTGGATTTCCTGATGCTTGGTGAATCTACGAGAGTACGGGAGCTAAAAATACAGTCTGGCCGTTCGTTATATAATCTATTGAAGCACCAGGGGGTCGAGTTCCCGCCGATCGAGGACAGATGGAGGGGTAAGTAAACCCGCGTGGTTATTCGATATTCGCATTCACTCGCACATATGACAATCAAACCAGTCGCATATGACAGTTTAATATCAGCATAACGGTATTGAGTCCCTATGTTATGTTTTATGCTCAATTCTCCGATGTAATAGTAATAATTTATAAACATGTAAATGTACTGGCTTATTATTCTACATTTTTACAGTATGTCATGAGTAGTACCTATAATTAAATTAATAGTACGGTTATTAATGATATTATATTATTTAAATGTTATAGGCAAGTGGGAAGTTACAAACCTGTATCGTGGGTCCAGGAATCTCTGACAGTTCCAAGCCAACTGAGCTGCGACTAGAGTCAAGGTTGATGATACAATCCCCATTTTTATACAATAATAATAATAATAATATTATTTATTATTAAATTTAGATTTTTTTTTATTATAGTTTTCTTCTTTTTTAAATTCACAGCCTCAGATATTTAATTTATAAATTCCTGGGTATGAAGATCTTGAGTTATTTTTTATTTTTTAATTCACAAGAGATTGTAACTCAAGAAGAACGTATCCGCTTTCACTTTTCTCAATACGAATTAGATCTTTATAATCTGAAGATGCTAAATAGTAAGCAATACGGAAGTTTAAATTTATTAAAATCACTTACATTGTTTATTTTTTATTAAATAATATAATTTTAAAAACTTTCAATGCACTTCACTTTTATTTAAAACATTGCTCAGTTTTTAGTATTTTTTTAAACTGTTTTTGTCCTGGTAATTTTTTTTAATTACTTAATTACTTGTAATTACTGAGAAGATAAATGTACTGTGATAATTTTTTAATTATCTTCATTTTTTTTTAGCGGTAAAAAAAAAATAAACACAAAGAATGCACAGGACAATTGCGTCGAGAGAACACGTGTAAAGGAGTGGCTTTTTCGTCCAACGCTCTTGGAGTTATATATCAACACGCGGCGAGTAGGTAGGAAAAAGTGGGAGATCCCCTACTTTCACAGTCTTTAATACGCCGCGGCGTTGTCACACATTATTCTTTCTTTGTCTGTTGCATTGGAGCATTTAGCGTAACATTGTTTTTATTTTTGTATCGTAGATCTTTGGTGCAGAAGCAAAATACATTATTTTATTTGTTTTGGTCGATGATGACCACATGATCCGTGACCAATTGATATTTTTTTAGCTTTTATTATTTACAAAGCGCCAATAGATATTTTTAATTGACAAACAGATCAATTACACATTTTAAAGCTTATTCTTCCTTAAATCTTTTTATAAACATTTTAATTTATATTTAGATAATAAAATATGTCACTGAAATTGATATTAGAAATTTTTTAACAGTTAAATTATTATAAAAAAATTAAAAATAAATTTTTAGTGGAAATTTTTTAATTGTAATTAATTTGATGAAAATGAAGTTAGCTGACATTTTTAAAATTTTTAGAAATTTTTTATTGAAAAAATTTCAATTAAAAATAAAAAAAAAAAAATTTCACCTGTAAAAAACTTAAAAAACTGTAGGTGTAATTTTTTATAAATATTTTTTTAGTTGTAATTTAATTAATAAAAAAATTAAAAAATTTTCAAACGTCTGCTAACTTCAGTATCATATTAATTTGTATAAAACTGAAGTTGACAGATGTTCAAAATTGTTTTAGAGTTTTATAGCAATTAAATAATTAAAAAAAAAAATTAATTAAAAAGTTTCACATGTGAAAATTAATAAAAATTACAAGTGAAAATTTTTAGAAGGATTTTTTTATTGTAATTAATTTGTTAAAAAATTTTTTTAAATTGACAGCTGTCAGCTAACTTCAGTATTATAATAAAATAAAATAACAGGATGAAATTTTTATGATGAAAATTTCCAACAATTTAAGTCTAAAGTTAAATACTGAATGACTAATTCACATAATTATTAATTTAATTATTATCAGGCTTTGTTTCTTAATAATTTTAATTTATGTCAATATTAGACGCGTTTTGATATGCTGCCAATTGGCTTTTAAATGGATCATAAAAGTTTAAAATAATAAATAAATACATCTCATTGTATATAGTGTGAATACATTATCTAACATATATTTTATTATATTTTATTACTTATTAGCGATCATGTATATTTGCATTATTATTGTTTTGTTTAAAGTTTATGTCGGAAGTACGGTCATAAAACATATTCTAAAGACCTTGATAAATTCCTACGTCGACCATTGTCATGGACTATTGACTATTTGACTGCATTCGTTTATCAAATAAATCTTAATGGCCTTGATTGTTGTTCCGATCTAACGATTTTTTTTTTTTTTTTTTTTTTTTTACAGAAATGAAAGGAATATTTACATGAATTGCATATATTTTAGTCATACTTGGTGTAACTATTCAAGTCGTTACTAAAACTCATTTGTCAACGATTCAAACGGGCTTTTGGATAATTATTCTTAAGTATAGTCTCATTTGTGGAATGCTAAAAAAGAATAAGGCTCACGAAGATAAAAATCAAGGGGTCATTTAAATAATTTGTCATGCAAATATTTTTTAATTTGCTAGGCATTCTAAAAAGTGAGTACATTTGCACTGATTTGAAGGCACGTCCTTGGCCTTCGATAAATTTTAATACCATAATTGTCACTATCTATCTTGTCTATGATTCATATTTATTTTTAAATATAACGCTACAATCGTCTTATTGATACTTTATAAACGTATAATTTTTTTATTTCTTCTTTTATCCGCTAATGATCTTTTTAATATTTTTATTTCTTACTAATTAATAATAATATTCTTATTTAGTTCTAAGTTCTAAGTAATTAGAATAAGGAAATATTATTTGTACTCGTTACATATTTATAAGCTCATATTTTTTTTATATATTATAATTTTAAAATATCCATGTAATAAATATTCTAATTTTTTAAATTATTTCAGTATCAAGCTGAAAGTTAAAACTGTAATATTTGCCAAAGTGCATTTTATTTCTTCTGATAATTTTTATTTTTAATTCAATTTATAAATCCGGATGTTTTTTTGTCTGGTTTACGTGACCTTTGATAAATTTTTAATCTATTTTTAAGTACAAAAATTAACCATTGAAATGGAAACATAAAAAAAAACTACATATTCATTTACTGCGACAGACTATTTTTAGTTTTAGCAAAAAAAAAAAAGTTATGACGTTTGAAATTGTAATGAGAGAAATTTACATACTTTTTATATCAAGTGAACGTACTATTATCTGATTTAATTTAATCAATATGACTCATTGAATTAAGAGTAACTAAAATTTTAAGAAAGATAATACAATCAGTAATGCGTAATTATATTTATTGATAACATTTATGATCTTTGTCTTTTCTTAATATAATTACTGTTGATCGTTTATCATTTAATAATCAGCAAACATTAATTATTTATAGCCTAATGTATATTTTTCGTGGGACTATTATATTCGTAGTGATAATAAGTGATGTAAAAAATAATGAAGCTGAGCAATCGGCCTCAAAATTAATTTTATGTTGAATAATTTGAATATTTATGGCAGGGTCAGTGTGTTCTAGTTTTCACGACTGATTAATGTCCCATTAATTTACACGCGTATTCGTAAGTTTTAATTATAACAATTCAAGAGTCATACTTTGCTGATTATTCTGTAGGTGTTAAATAATATTTTAATGATAAAAATAGTTTATTAACTCAACGATTCAGAACGAATTTACGTACGCTTGCACTGATGAATTGTATGCCACGCATCATCTCTGGCAACAAGTTGCTTCGAATTCTTCGCGAGATTTACTTTACAATTATACTGATATATTTATAGCAAGTGGCGTTACGTTTAAATTAGAAGATCGAGTATTCTTACCATTGACTTGTTGCTATTTTACTTATTAATTAAATATTAATAATTTTTTGACTGACATTTTTTCTAAGATATCACTTATATTTAATTAAATATCTGATCTACTTATAATTAAGATAAAAAAATAACAAATTTGTTAAAGAATTTAAAGTAAAATATTTTTCACATTAAGTTTATTGATATTTGATATATTTTTCTTCAACCATTCGAGGTTGCTTAAGTTAATTCTCTTGACATTGAAACAATAAAATCACAATGAGATCTATTAATAGTTAATAAAATAATCATTTATATATTAAATGTATATTTTTTGTTATTAAACTTTTGATTAAGCATTGCATTTATAAATATCAAATGCTGAGTTATTGATATTAAAATAAACAATGATCAATTTTAATATTTTTATAAAATATTCTAAAGTCGATTATTCATTTAATAATTTAATAGTTTAATTAATTAGAGATTTACGTTAAAATTATGCAAGCAAAATGTGCCTGTCTTTAAAAATTTTTTAAATGCAAAAACTATTACTGATAATGATTTTGATTGATGCACAGTAAAAAATTTTGTGTTAAAAATTTTTGAGTTAAATATTCTTGATGCATTGACGCAAAATTTTTTACTGTGTGAAAATTTTTAAATATTAAAGTATAAAAATATAAATTAAAAAAATTTTGGCAGTAAAATACCTTTAGAAAAATAAATTATTTCAGTGGCAAGTTTCCATACGATTAGGTATAAAATTTGTAGACTTATAAACAGGTAGTTGAACCATTAAAGGCTGAGTAATATTGTTTACAAGTTTATAGTACACAACTCTTGATGTCACATTAATCGCTTGATCTTGAGTTGAATAGAGCTCACCTTGAAACTCGTGCACAATCTGTCCATTACGGACCAGTGAAATCTGTTGAATATAAAATTAATTAACCTTGATAAATTAAAGTAAATTATTTAAATTGTATAGTATAGTTGAATATGTTTATAATTGATCGTCAACCTTGCAAATAAATCCATATGGCACGAGAACTGGAATGCAAACGAAATGGCATCGCGCATCGAAATTTTGGATAACCAAGTCTTCTAAATGTTTTTTATAATTCGTAGTAAAAGAACTTAGAGGCTTGATCGGAGATATGACAGCACGTGTGGACTCATGTGAGTTATTCAAAGTTGATGGTGACATATAATTTATGTCAGGACTACGTGGATCAGTGAGTTTGGTAATTTTCTTGACTACTTGATGCTTGATGTAAGCAAGAGGTGGCTTTTTAACATTAAAAAACTTTCGATTGTCATCTAAGTTTACTCCTGCCAATGCGTCTTGAATCGCACGTTGTCTTTCTAGCATTTTAGATGAGCCAATGGGTTTTGCCCAAGAAAATTCCCAATGTGTCTGATCAGCAATTCCTCCAGGTACTGTAATATCATTTTTGATAAATATTTACAGATAAAATTATATGTTTATTAGTAATTAAAATTTTTTTACTTACCACTTGTGATGTCGAGAACTCTCTGAGCCATTTGACGGGTCTTGTAGTGAACAAATCCAAAGTGATTTATTTTTTTCAACTTTATAATCGGTATACCAGTTGCTTTGTATAAAATATCACGAACTTTTTGATGAGGCAGCTCTTGTGATAAATTTCTGATGAACAAAGCAGTCACCTGAACAGAAAAAATTATTACCAGATTAGTTGAGAAAAATAAAATAGTACTAAACTTACCCGACATTTTTTTTTTATTAAATTAGAACAAAAAAAAAATTTTTTTAAATTGCATTTTAAGTTTTTTACAAATGAAACTTTTGTTTTATTTTTTATGAAGATAAATTTAGCAGATATTTAATAATTTCTAGAATTTTTTCTAACAAATAAACTATAAAAAAAAAAAAAAATTAAAAATGTAATTTTTTAAAAGTAAAATTTTTTTTCTTATTTTTTTGTAATCATTTTTTCAATAAAAAAAAAAATTATAAAATTTTTAGATGTCGGCTAACTTAATTTTTATAATTTTCATCAAAAATTAATATAAAAAAACAATGAAATTAAAAATCTACTTACATTCTCCATAACTTCATCATTTAAAGACTCTCCAGGTTCAGGTTCTGCCCAATCAACAGCTACTTCATGGTCCCACAACAAAACCCTGCCAGGAATGAGCTTACGTCTTGCCATTGCAGCTGATCGGTGATCTTTAAACTCGACAAAAATGAACCCACGATTAAGTGAAGGATCTTCAGCATTTGGATACAAGTAAATGTTTGAAATTCCATCAAGAATTTTCCCCAGTTCTTCAATAAACTCAACTTTTGTTTTATCCTTGGGAACACCACCGAAGAACAGTTTGCAGCTGTCAACAGATTTAACGACATAAATCCTATGCCCAGGTCTTATTTCATAGCCATCAAGCATAGCAAGAGAACGTCTAGCAGATTTAGCATCTTCATACAGTGCAAACGCGTAGCCACGAGTACTTCTAGAAAAGTCTAGCATCAACCTCAGTTCCAGCAGACGTCCAGCCTTCTCCAACACCGGCATCAGTTCATCTTCGTAGCAATTTCGTGGGAGGCGTCCCAGAAAGACTTCAGTTCCTTTGATGCGGTCACGGTGCTCCTTGGTAAACTCTGGGGCTGTCAAACGTCGTTGTCCATTCTCTTGAACTAACTCGTAGTGAGTACGATTCATCAAATCGATTAAACGCTCGGATATACGACACTCAGTGTTGTAATTAATCCCTTTTACTTCACTAACTTCATTTGATAATTTATTCATTTTTTACTTTTATTAAATTGATTTATAATTAAATTATAAAATTAATATAATTTAATTATAAACAATTAATATTAAATCAATAATAAGCAAAACTTGAAGACAATCTCTTACTAAGGACAAGTGATGAATGATCGAGCAGCAAAAACGATAGAAGTTAAAGTAAATATGTCGTTTTAATTTTTTCAACCAATCATATTCTTCGAACAACATTCTTAAATAAATTCCTCGTCTTTGCATAGTATCTTGTAGCCAAGCTACACAAAGAAGTCGAAGTAAACAACTCAAGTTACAATTCTTTAAATTTTAAAAATAAAAATAATTTTTTTATCAAAATAATTTTTTTTTTTTTATTCAGAAAGTATCAGTCAGTCACTTAATCTGTCATGTATGCAATTAGTTTCAATTATAATGTACAAAATATACAAATATTTATTAGTTGATAAAAAAAAAATTTTTTTTTGTCTTTCTAATCATAAATCATGAATACTAAATTCTTTTGGCGGTAATGTCAGACAATTCAACCTATGTACACGAGTACTACAAAACTCCTCAACTTCTTCAGTTACGTTTCTCAACTGATCTATTGCTTTTATCGTCGCATCGTCAATTTCTGAATAGTGAATACCATTTTCTATCGCAGTACACAACTTATTCGCTACCTCAATATTATTTTCAAACTCCTCTGTCATCTCCAGCTCTTGCTTCAGCACACCATTGAGCATAGTTGCCTATAACAGTTAAAAAGATGCTTGATAAGTAAAATATATGATCAACAAAATGCGGCACAAAAGCAGTAGATGTTTGCATAGATAGATAGATAATTAAAAAAAAATTTTTATTAAAAAATTATAGGAAAAAAATTTATTTAAATTTTTCGTTGTAATTTTTTGATTTTTTTTAACGATTAAATTATAACAAAAAAAAATTTTTTTTTAATTGCATGTGTAATTTTAAAAATTTTCTACATGTAAAATTTTTTTTTAAATAATTTTTCAATAAAATAAATTGTTAAAATTTTTAAATGTCAGCTAACTTAATTTTCATTGCTAATTTCAGTGTCATAAAAAAAATTCCATTTTTAGAATCTCAAAAAAGCAATTTTTTTAAAATAATTTTTTAGATATAATTTATTTTTAATTAAAAAGTTATTTCTTTAATTATTATTTAAAATAAAACCGAGATGTCTGGAACTTTTAGTATAAAATAAAATAAAAAAAATATCAAATCACATACTTGCTTGGTTCTTCTTTGCAAGTCTTCCAAGTTCCTCATAATTTCATCAAATTCTTCAGCTGTAAATTGGGTTGCTTGAATCTTATCCTCATCAAGCAGGATATGTTGCGGTATCGCAAGCAATTTCTCCACACAATTCTAAAATAATAACGTTAATTAATATTTTGATGATAATCATTCTTTCCGACAATCAGTACGCATGATTAAAAACAATAATGCACCTATAGTTATATAATATAATAATATAAATAAAATAAAATCAGTAAGGTCAAAAAATAGTAACCTCAATACGTGGTAAGTAACTTCTACATTTCCGATAGTAAGCTGTTGTTAATTTTTTTCTATTTCTTTTTAATAATTCAGCTTCCTCACCAACGGGATTATATTTATTTATTATCGCTTGATGAATTTTTTTGCATCTGGATTCTATTTTTTCTTTTATCAATGTTGTTACTGGAATTTAACAATCATTATCATCAGAAATCAAGGTCAACTAAAATGTATGCTATCATAGTAATAAAAAAAAAATAATTTATGAATGATATTTAAAGGAAAATGGGCAAGGATATTTATTAAAATAAAAATAATAGCAAATAAATAAAAAATATAAATAATAAAAATAAATTAAAAATAAAAGCGATGAAAATAATTTCTATCAATGGACGAGTGTGATTCTAGTCATGTTCAAACACTACATGATACTAGAGCACACGCGTCCAGCGACCGAAATTTCAAAAAAACAATAAAAAATCTGTAAAATAATGCAAAAAATCATTGTCGCAGAATTGGCGTCTTACAAGTTGTACAGACATCTCTCGAATGAAAGGCAAATAGCTGCATTTCATACTCCTCCCGTTTTCGTCTTAGCAATTCTTCGTTAACCATTTAAATTATTTATTTATAATTAATATCAGGCACTTAATTATTTTTTATCAATAACTTTATTAACGAGTGTTTAATTAAAACTAAAAATTGTAAAATATGTAGCAAGAACGCGGTGATGTTGAACGTTATAACGTGTCATGACAAATGAACATGGCCGTCGATGGCTTGATTTTGATGCTTGCGTGCCTCCTCTGGCGTCCTTCTTTGTCCTTTTCCTTTCCGACACTTTCTGCGCATAACCGGTTTTGAATTCACTCTATCGATAGTTAGTGCGCTGTATTATCGATTATATACTTTCATTTCTTTGAGAGTGTCGAGAATTTTGATATTTAACTAACTTCACTTTAGTCATCAATTTTACATTATAAATAATGATAATAACAAACGATAAATTAAATATAAAATTACAACTTACCGTAAATGTTTGATAACCTTTTTCTAAGTTGATAATTTTTAAAACACTATTGCTTCATCAATAAAATTGTTGCAGCATTGAATTTGTTTGACAGGAAAAACGAGGTTAAATTAAATAGCACATTCTGGTAATTTCAATTTTATTTTCTACTCCGATTTCAATACTAGATGTACTCATGTATATGTTAATTTTCAGTATCTCAAATTGTATTTATTTTTAAATATTTATTTTGTCGATTGTCAACAGACCATTGTCGTTGAAATAAATGCTTTTTATTACCGTGTTTTCGATATGGATAATTTTACCCAGCAGGTAATTATTATTTATAAATTTTATCATGTCACTGAAGCTGACAGACGTTAGAAATTTTTTTATAATTTGCAATAAAATTATTGTAAAAAATATTGTTAGGGCATTTTTTTTTTTTTTATTAGTTATTTGTTATAAAAAATCGTACTGAAGTTAGCGGTCAGCTGTTAATTTTCAAAATTTTTTTAATAAATCAATTACAACAAAAAAATGCTTTTAAAAATTTTCACTTGTAATTTTTATTAATTTTAACATTTGGAATTTTTTAATTAAATTTTTTTTTGTAATAATTTAATTGCTGTAAAATTCTAAAAAAAATTTCTAATGTCTATCAACTTCAGTGTCATGATAAAAATTAAAAAAACTAACAGTTGTCAGCTAACTTCAATATGATATTTTATTTGGATGAAATTTTAATCTTATATATTTTGGTGCAGGTTGACGAGATCGAGGCACTGACAGCTATTTATGGCGACGATTGGCAGGTAGAGGATGAAGAAAATAGAGCATTTAGTATGAATGTTCATGAGGGTGATAAGTCGATAAAACTTTATGTTAAATTAACAGCTGATTATCCTTCCTCTGCACCACCATACTTTGAGCTTTCTGCTCCGCAATTGCGTTTGGAGCAGAAAAATCACATTAGTTCCCTTCTTCAAGAGGTATACTTGTAGGTTTCATATGTATATGTAAATTTTTTTTTGTTTAGAGGGTATTTTTGTACTTATTCTAAAATTTCATCACAGAATATTCCTATTAAGGGGTGCGACACATGTAAACGCTTTAATTTTTGCCGCAAATTAAAAAATAATTAGTTTTTAATGTACACTAGTCACAAAAATTAAGGGATATAAAAAAAATTCCAAATTTTTTGGTGATTTTCAGCGAGCTGTAACTCCGAGGAAAATGATCGCACAGAAAAAAAAAAAAAAGCAAATTGTAGCTCCAAGTGTCTAGTTTTTAGATATGACCATGAAAATTTTTTGTCATCGTCAGGTCTGGAGAAATCCTAAGAAAACTACTGAAAAAAAATTTTTCGAAATTTTTTTTCGTCTTAAAAAAGGTCTACGGGCTTCAAAAAATTTTTTCGATTGTTTCGTTTAAAAGCTCTTTTAGTAAATTTAATACCCTTTAATTTGACGTAATCAAAAGCCTGTACGATAATTTGCCGCGGAGTTATCGTCAATCAAAGCAAAAATTTTTTTGACTTTGGAAATCAATAACTCTGGAAATAATGACCGTATAGGAAATCGAAGGAGGGTTTTGAAAACTACACAATATTCTCTATAAGAAAACGTAAACCGCTTTTGAAGAAAAAAATTTTTTTGAATTGAAAACTCGGACTGAAAAAAGACAAAAATTCGCATAATTAAGGATATTTGGATAACTTGGTATAACTTTGGATAAAAGGGATGAACGAAGGATATCGTTGGTAATTTTTAACTTCAAAGTGTCCCCTAAAATCCCTAAGAAATTCAAAGCGCTGCGATTTTTTGTTCATAGTGCCCAGAAGCTTCAAATTCTGTGTTTTCGCAAAAATCACCATTATGAGCAATTTTGTGATTTTTATTCATTTTTCCATTGAAAAAAATTTTTTTTTTCAAAATTCTTTATTTTTTCGATCAAAGAGATTGATTTTTCAAGAAATTTGAAAAAAAAAAAATTTCAATTTTTTTCGAAAATTTTTTTCGAAATTTTCTCAATTTTTTTCGACTGTTGTTTTACCGCCGGCATTAGCGTTACCCAAAGCGTACCACGTGGAGGTTGCTCGGTCGGATTTACGCTTCTCACACACACACACGTGTGTGTGTGTGTGTGTGTGTGTGTCTTTGTCTGTTTGCAGCTGCCGAATGACCTCTGTACGCACGGCAGTAACTGCTCAGTACCGTGTATTGCCACCTCTGTTCCGAATCACAGCTCGTAAACGCTCTTGCATGTTGATGCATCGTCGAATATCACGTTGCGAAATTCCTTGCCAACAACGTAACAACGCTTGAGTCAACTGATGAAGATTGTGCAGTTGCGGATAGTCTCGCCGCAATCGACGCCCAAGCATGTCCCAAACATGCTCAATTGGGTTCAAATCAGGACTCATCGCTGGATGATTAAGCGTTGTTACGTTGTTGGCGCGGAGAAAAGTTCGCGTACGAACTGCAGTGTGAGGACGAGCATTATCCTGCATCAAAATGAACCGTCTTGCCCCCATGCGTGTGCGCATAGGCAGGACGTGTGGCTCCAGAATTTCGTCGACGTACCTATCGGCAGTCAACGTCCCACGAACGATGACCAACGGGGTTCTGGTATTGAAGGACACGCCTGCCCACACCATGACTGATCCACCATTGAAAGCTGTAACTGGTCTCGTAAAACCATCCCGATCTCGTTCTCCACGACGGCGCCAAACGAGAGATCGTCTATCGCTGCCATGAAGACAAAATCGAGATTCGTCAGTCCATAATACACTGGTCCACTGTCTACGACCCCAATGGTGATGATCATGAGCATAGGCCAATCGGGCTCGGCGATGTCGTGGAGTGAGCATAGGCACGCGATTTGCGCGTCTAGCGCGTAGTCCTTGCTCTCGAAAGCGATTTCGAACCGTCGAAGCCGATATGTGTTGTTGGGGAGGACGTTGTCGACGATTGCGAAATTGATGAGCGATCGTGTGGGCATGCGCAGTAGGGTTTCGACGAGCTTCTCGAATGATAGCTCGATCATCACGCTCGGTAGTGATTCGTAGTCTACCTTGACCCGGACGACGATCGTAACTTTGAGTCGCGTTAAATCGGGCATAGGCCCGACTGATAACGGACTGGCTCACTCCCATAGAAGCTGCTACTTCCACCTGACTGTAGCCCTCTTGAAGGAGGGTAACAATGCGAGCCACATCTGTGGCAGCTAAATGTCGACGAGGCATATCAAAAGGTGCTTATCAAAGAAAAGCTTACATAAAATTCACGTAAGGAATTTAGGCTAAAAAGAAAACGTAAAATTCAAGTTTTGTGTGAGGAAAAGCCGAACTCCGCGGGGGTATATCAATTTGTTTTTATTGAATTTTTAAAATGAGATTTAAAACTAAGGCAGTTGTAGCGGACAGAAAAAATTGAGTTAATTTTTTTGACAATAGTGAAGCATTCTGAAGACGATAAAAAAAAAAATTAAAAAAAAATTTTTGATAAAAAAATTTCGAAAAAATTGAAAATTTTTTTTTTTTTTTTTTTCAAATTTCTTGAAAAATCAATTTCTTTGATCGAAAAATAAAGAATTTTGAAAAAAATTTTTTCAATGGAAAAATGAATAAAAATCACAAAATTGCTCATAATGGTGATTTTTGCGAAAACACAGAATTTGAAGCTTCTGGGCACTATGAACAAAAAATCGCAGCGCTTTGAATTTCTTAGGGATTTTAGGGGACACTTTGAAGTTAAAAATTACCAACGATATCCTTCGTTCATCCATTTTATCCAAAGTTATACCAAGTTATCGAAATATCCTTAATTATGCGAATTTTTGTCTTTTTTCAGTCCGAGTTTTCAATTCAAAAAAATTTTTTTCTTCAAAAGCGGTTTACGTTCTCTTATAGAGAATATTGTGTAGTTTTCAAAACCCTCCTTCGATTTCCTATACGGTCATTATTTCCAGAGTTATTGATTTCCAAAGTCAAAAAAACTTTTTGCTTTGATTGACGATAACTCCGCGGCAAATTATCGTACAGGCTTTTTGATTACGTCAAATTAAAGGGTATTAAATTTACTAAAAGAGCTTTTAAACGAAACAATCGAAAAATTTTTTTGAAGCCCGTAGACCTTTTTAAGACGAAAAAAATTTCGAAAAATTTTTTTCAGTAGTTTTCTTAGGATTTCTCCAGACCTGACGATGACAAAAATTTTCATGGTCATATCTAAAAACTAGACACTTGGAGCTACAATTTGCTTTTTTTTTTTTTTCTGTGCGATCATTTTCCTCGGAGTTACAGCTCGCTGAAAATCACCAAAAAATTTGGAATTTTTTTTATATCCCTTAATTTTTGTGACTAGTGTATAAATAATGATAATTTTGTTTTGAAAATTTATAGGCATTTTTTTTACGTGTATAGCGCCCCTTAAATGTAAGCAGTGAATTTATCGTCTAAAAATTTTTTTATATTCAATTTAGGTCTTTAGCCGGAGGACCAGTTTTATATGAGTGGATTGAAAAAATTCGCGAAGAATTACAAAAAGATAAATCATGTAAAATAGAACAAGTAATAGAACATAATGAAGTCGTTAAAAAATCTCCAAAATCTTTAAAAAAATCTAATGAAGAAAAAGAAGAAAAAATTCCCGAAATTTATCATGGAGATGTAATTGTCGATAGAAAAAGTTCATTTCAGGGTCATGCTGCGCAAGTGTTTTCTGTTCATGATGTAAAGTAAGTATTTTAGTAATTAGAAATAATATTTATTATTGGTAAAAATTAATATTTAAAATTTTAATTACCCTAGAAACGTTCTGAAAAAATTATATGAGATTAAAAAAATAGAACAGGCTACGCACAATATGTATGCGTACAGAATAGTTACAAATAATAAAAATTTTTCTCAAGACTGTGAAGATGACGGTGAGAGTCAAGCTGGCTCGAGGTTATTACATTTTTTACAAATAGTCGACGCAAAAAATGTACTGGTGGTCATTTCACGGTGGTATGGAGGAATACATCTGGGACCTGATAGGTTTCGACATATAAATAATGCTGCAAGACAAGTTTTGGAAGCTGCAAATTTAATAAGCAGAAATAAAGAGCATAAGAAGTAAAATATGTACATATGTAAATAACAATTAAATATTTCTCATAAAATTTAACTGATGTTATTAATTTTTTTTTCTATTATGCCATTGGTTGATTTTAATTTTGCTGAACTAATTTTTGACTAGCATAAAAAATATTAAAATCCATACAATTAGTTACACAAAGATCTAACCAATCGACGTTTTTATTTCATAATAAACTAACTAATAATATTTGTCCGATAAAAATGATACTCTATCCAGATATAAGTATAAGTAATAAATATATGATTAAAGTTGTTCAATCCGATTAATAACTAATGATAATAATTATAAATTGTGCGAATCCGAAATATATAACTCAACATGTCTCGATATACTTAAATGATTATTCAACTGATGAAACAACCACCCAATCTTCAGCTTCTTCAAAAATTGCCGATGATACGAATTCCTTGGACAAGACTGTAAAAAATAAATATTTTTACATTAATAAAATAACAATAATTAATAAATTATTTAAATAATAGAAAAAAATATTTACCATTAAACTGTATTTCCAAATCTCGTGAATTATTTTGGCAAGAATTTTTTTTATTATCAACAATGACATCCTTAGTATTATTTTTAACAGTATATAAATTTTTGCTGCATTCACCAAGAGTTTCTAATTTTTTCAACTCCGTGCGATAGCTTTCGTCTTCATCAGACTCGTCAGTATGCTCACTGATATCATTTTCTCGCGAAGATAATACTTTAGGTTCTATCGTGGGTTCTGTACAATTTAAATAAGTGATAGTACTGAGTGAGTTGTTGGTAGTAGAATCTGGTGAGTAAATTTGGCTGCTCGTCATGTACTCAGACCAATCGAAATTTAGCACATCAGCGAGTAATTTTTCCTTAGTCTCAACATCCTTTTGAATATTTTCCAAGTTCCTTTCACTTTTAATCAGAGATTCATCATCAATACTCAAAGTCAGTAGCGACGAATGTGTTTCATGAATACTATAAGTAGGTTGTAGTGGCAAAATACTGTCAGTAGTATTATTACAATTTCTATTGATAAATTTGTTCTGTTTTTTATTCTTTCGCTCTGGCGTAAAAACAACGTCTTCAAAATCTTGCTCGCTAATTTTTTGAAAAATTTGTCTCCTACTCAAGTGAGCATCGACAGTGTCTTTTGACTCCGTTCCTTGCTCAGTTTCCACTGGGACTTCCGCGACTAAAGGAGTGTCAATACTTAGCGGAACTATCGGCGGCATTTCCGTAGCCTCTTCCCCGCTGACCACTGGATTGGGATCTACCCCACGGGACGGCAAAACACTTAGCGCCTGGATAATATTACTAGGACTAATTTTATAAAACGGAATCGGGATTGAATTTTCCTTGAGTTTCGTCGTAAGACCAATAATACCCGCAGTTACTGGTTTGCTAATTTCCGCAAACGAACCCAGCGGTTCCTTTAATTCCTCCGGCGCGGATTCAATCGTACAAGACTCTGGATGATAGGCGATCCGTAAAATATTTCTCTCTCCTTCCAAAACAAATATTTCGTCTCGAGTGCAAGCGACGTCTGTTATTTTTCTCAGATCACTGACGACTGATGTAATGGTAATAGTGACTGGATTGATGACATGGATATAGTCTTCACTATAAGTAACAAAAAGATCATCGCAAAAAGGCAGTACGATACCAAAAGTTGGTTCTCCACGTTTTTTCTTCAGCGTTTCAGGCGCGGGGTTCAACAAAAGTACTTGAGTGTTGCTAGTCTGAATTGCTTCTTTGAATATCAAAGTTTTCAACACGGTACCGGTTTTATCAGCTTCCCACAATCTCAATCCCGGTCTACTGGCGTAAATAATTGACTCTTTAATTGGAGTTTGGCGAGTACCAAATACGGCTCCCAACTTTCCCAGTGTTTTTCTTTCCTTCTGACCAACCTGAGAAACTTTGCTGTTGTGATTTCGATCCACCAGGATCGTTCTGAAGAGCGTAGATACCAGCAATAGTCCTTGCTGATAACTTAATTGAACAACTGCGTACTTTTCATTTAACAATTCTGAAGATTTAGATAAATGCATATAAAAATCAATCTCTGTAAGTACAACAAGCCCGTCTTGATCACCGCTGAACAGCTTCATACCATTTTTAGACCACTCGACCGCACTAACTGGACTCTTGTGCAGCCCACCGATATTGTAACGCTCTATTTGCTTCTTTTGCTTCGGCTTCAAACTGTGAGGCAGAGATTCTGGAAGGTTTTTGGGGATCTGAAAAACTGTCACAACTCCATGATTATTTCCAGCGGCTACCATGTAGTCAACTGTGGATATCACGCGCAAACAAGTGATGATTGAGTTGGCATTCTCGCATCTCAGCCGCTGCAAGTCTCCAGATGCTCTGTCAAACCAGTAAACTAGCCCACAGTTTGTCCCGATGGCTATAAACTCCGGAACGGCATCGATGCAAGTGAAATTTATGTCCTGAGTGAAAATTCCGCTCTGAAGTTTAACCGGTATCTGTTGTAGGAGACTCGTTAATGGTGCCCATTCCCTCAAAGGACCTCCATCCTCGCTCATTGGAGTCATCATCGTTTATCGAATAACTACACCGACATTCCATTAAACAAAATCTTCAAATCACCGAACACTGCAATAGTAAATTGATTTAATTTAACAGTCTAAATACTTGGAGTGTTTCTATTATTTTTTATCAAGACTAAATTTTTATTAAATCATATGTTTCAAACTTTCTCTTATTTTATTTTATTTCCTTACTGTTTGACTGCACTCTATGTTTATCATAACTCGTAACACATGTTTTGGTGAGTAAACACAGCCGAATAGACAAAAGTAAACAATTTGACAGTTAAAACGTCAGTTTTTTGACATTTGATCCACGAAATATCGATAACGCAGAACGGCATTACTGTGAATAAGACTTAATATTTTATATGAATATATATATATATATACATATTTTATATGAATATATATATATATATATATATATATATATATATATATATATATATATATATATATATATATATATATATATATATATATATATATATATATATATATATATATATATATATATATATATATATATATATATATATATTCATATAAAATATTAAGTCTTATTCACAGTAATGCCGTTCTGCGTTATCGATACTTGCATGATAACACAAGGAAAATACTAAGCGGGATATTCAATTAAATATTCAGCTCACTTCCATTATTCAAAATTTCTGTAAATTATTTTTTTATTTTAAAATAAATATAAGTTAGAAAATTTTTATGACGATTAAAATTTTTTAAAATATTTTTCTCACCTTATATTTTTTTTCAGATGATTTGAAAATTGGTAAACAAAAAAGATCATTAAATTTTTAAATGACATTAAATTTAACTGTCACTTCACAATTGTTTTAGTTTTTTTTAACAAATAAATTATAGCAAAAAAAATTATTAAAATAATGGTCTTGTAGAAATTTTAATAAATTAAAAATGTAATTTTTTTTAAATAATTTAAAATTTTTGAAGAACATATTTTTGGTTTAAATTATTTCCACTAGATGGCAGTATGTTTTTGTTGTTGAGCGCGGGTCTTGCAGTTAGCATACTGAATTCATGTAAATAATTATCTTCGATCATAGCCGCCATTATTATCTCTCCACGTTAATGAGCCAACTCACACGTTGCTCATGCGCAGTGCACCCGCACAGGAAAACTCGAGAACAACTAACCTCCCAATTTTACTATAAGTCCTCGAAAGTTGTTAGTCGTCGTCCATTAGAGTTATTGCCTGTGAGTTGTGGTCTTGTTTGTGATATTGAGTTTATTATATTTAATAACGATATTATTTTATTTAACTTATTTAACATTTAAATATTAAATTAACAAAATGCCGAAAAGGAAGAATCAAGCGTTAATTGATTCTGATAGCAGTGGAACTGGATCAGATGGAGGATCTGATTTGGACAACGTAAGTAAAATAACCTACATTTCGATTGGCAGACTTCATTTTTTTTTAACTAGATAAATTATTAATAATTTACAACTATATAAAACTGACTTATTGCGTAATTGCTTTGACATATGTAATGGTTAATTTATTAATTATAAATTTTGTTTTATAATCATCTTTTTAAAAAATGTTTATTAATATCTTGAATTTAATTGTGTTTTAGGATTTTCTGTCTTTGGCTAAAAAAAAGAAGGAAAAGTCACAGAATGATGCCTCATCAGACTCTGGCACCTCTGACTCTGATGACGAGTGGAGTGCCAAGTCTAATAAAACTAAAAAGAAAATACCTACCAAAAGAAATAAAAGAAAAATTCACAAGCCAAATTCTGATGACAGTGGTAGTGAAGAAAATTCTGGAAAAGCTTCCGAGCCTGAAGAGGGTATTTATCATTTCACTTGAATATTTTTAATATTAATAAAAAATTAATGTCTTTACACCTAGCGGTCAAGTGACTAGTAAATCTAATTCAAGCTAACGGATGGAAACTCCATCTTCTCTATTGGTCGAGAGACATTCTCTCTTCACATAAAATCGATGGGGATCCATCGAACTTGAATACTAGTTAAGCTTAAAGCTTGTGGTGTCTGTTTGAGTTATAAAGATGTTCATTGAAATGATAGAAACTCAATGAGAGCAAAGACAAACCTTGAAAAAATAAATGAGGTTGGTTACCAAGCCAGAAATCGAACTAGTCACTTGACCGCTAGGTGTAAAAACATTAATTTATAATAATGCTGAAGTTAGCCGTCAGCTGTCAATTTTAAAAATTTTAATAACAAATCAGTTACAATAAAAAAGTGCGTCTAAAAATGTTCACTTGTGATTTTTATTAATTTTCACATGTGGAATTTTTTAATTAAATTTTTTTTATAATAATTGCATTATTATAAAATTTTAAAATAATTTTTAATGTCTGCCAACTTCAGTGTCATAATTTACACAAATATAATTCGGTTGTAAAAAACAAAATAATTTTCTACAGGTGAAGTATCTGATTCGGAGCTCAGTGTATCAGATGCAAGCGAGGAAGAATTTAACGATGGGTATGACGAAAATTTGATGGGTGACGCTGAAGATCAAGCAAGATTGGCTCAGATGACTGAAATAGAGCGTGAGCAGGAAATTTATAAGCGTATTGAGAAGCGAGAACTTATGAAAACGCGATTTGACATCGAGAAGAAATTAAGAATGGCCAAAAGACAGGAGGCGAAAAAGCAAAAAGAGAACAAGAAGAAAGAGAAGAGTGTCGAGGAGAAGAAAATTGAACGAGCTCCTGATCTCAAAGAAAGAAGTAAAGACCGTAAAAAGACAATTGAGGAAAAACAGGACAAGAAATTTCAAGCAATGACGCTCCTGAAGGCTCGTCGTGAGGAAAAGAAAGAACGAGAGGAGAAAGAGAAGCTAAGGATTGAACAAGAACAGCAACAACAACAGCCAAAAGACGACGAGGAGGAGCTCGAAGACGATCACAAGGGCAATAAAACTAAATTAAAAACTTCGGATGTTTATTCTGACGACAGCGGTTCTTCGGACAGTGCCGAAGAAGAAGAGCCAGCCAAGGTTTCTTCCCGACGTTCTTCATCGAGTGGTGACGATCGAGATTCTGACTCGGATGACAAAAAATCAGTGACTAGTAACAAAGCTGTGAAACCGAAGAAGCCTCTGTACGTCGGACATAGAGACGATCTAAATAAAGTGAGATTGTCTCGGCACAAAATGGAACGTTTTGTTCATCTACCATTTTTTGATCGTGTAGTACGTGGCTGTTTCGTCAGGGTCGGTATTGGTAACAATAACGGCAAGCCTGTCTACCGAGTCGCCGAAATCAGCGGCGTTTGCGAGACCGGTAAAATTTACCAGCTTGGAGGCACTAGAACAAACAAAGGATTGAGATTAAGACACGGAGCTCAAGAACGTGTCTTCAGATTGGAATTTGTCTCAAATCAAGATTTCACAGACTCAGAATTCTGCAAGTGGAAAGAAACCTGCGCTCTCCAGGGAATTTCTATGCCCACTTTCGAAGAAGTCGAGGGAAAACTTAAAGATATTAAAGAAGCAATGGTCTACGAATTTAAGGATGAGGATGTTGAAAAAATAGTTCGGGAGAAAGAAAGGTTTAAACAGACTCCTTATAATTATGCCTTTAAAAAAGCACAACTGCTGCGTGAAAGAGATGTAGCCAACGGTCGTGGCGATGACGAAACTGCCAGTCGTTTGAATCAACAACTTGGAGAACTCGAAGAGCGCGCATCGGAGCTAGATAAAATGCGGACTGCTACTATTTCAAGTATTTCTTATATTAACGATCGTAATAGAAAGAAAAACGTCGAGGAAGCTGAAAAAGCTATAATGGAAGAAGTAAGAGCTAACAAAGGCAAGAAAAAAGAAGACCCGTTCACTAGGCGTAGTACTAAGCCAAAGATGAAGTTCGTAGCAGAGGACAATGATAAAGATTCCGATGAAGCTGCTAAAGAAAGTGATTCAGCTGGTGAAAATGCTAAAAATACGAATGATAAGGAGAATGGTCCAGAGCCGAAGAAGAAACAGAGTAGTGAAGACTTATTTAATGCTCATGATTTTGATATTACAATAGATTTGGAAGTACCTATTCCAAGTAAGTATTTTTATTTAATTTACTTGTCTGTCGATTGAGGATTAATTTTAATATTTTTTATTTTTTATTTATTTATTTATTTATTTATTTATTTTTTTTTTTTCATCAGGCAATCCTGTTAGTGTGTTACCTAAGCCAGTAAGTAACATTAAAGACACTGGTCCAAGACGATCACTGAATCTCGAAGACTACAAGAAGAAACGGGGTCTCATCTAACACCTTACTTTTTACGATATGGTTATAAATAAAAATAATGGATCATTGAGCGACAGAGAAGAATAATTAAATTAGTTTATATTTATTAAAAGAGTTATATGGCGCAATTATTTTGTTGATATACCGCGTCAGGTGGAATAAATAAGCATATACATAATATTTGAGGTATATTTAATAGCACGTATTGATAGTAAACATTGCGACTCTGGATTTATTCACTCAACTCGTGTTGTCAAGGTGAATAGAATATTTATAAACTAATATTTATGAAACTCAATTAGATCCGACTCTAAGAAAACTAATAAACAATTTCTATGGAATTGTGTCCATTACTACTGTAAATAGATTAATAATTATTAATAGCCTTTAAGATTTTGTTTTATATTATTACTATTATAATTATACCTATTATTATTTTTAATTTTATTAATTATTAATTATTAATTAGGTAGAAATTGCGCTCAATTTATTAACACATTTTTTAGAAAAATGAGTATAGACACTTGACTGATCCAATTAAATTTTAAAAATTTATTTACTCGTAGATATATCAAAGATTTGATTTCATTTTTTTTATTTTATAATTATTTTTATTTATACTATTCTATTAGAAAGAATTTTAGGTTAAACAATTTTATGTAAGTTTAGGTTTTTTTTTTTTTTTTTAGTTACGTATCATGTCGCGTTATTTAACAAATGTTAAAAATACTGTGTGAATAAAGTGTTGGATACAGCGTTTATTTTTACAGGAACAGTATTAAAGTAAAAAAAAAAATTGAAATTGTATAATAATTTTTAAGTGCAGTTCCTTATTAGAATAAAGCGTTGATCAAACACAAAATAAAATAATTAAGCTGATCAAATGTACTTTAATAATTTTTTTTTTTAATTTTTGTTTTTAATATTAATATTGTTATAATTATGTTAAAATAAATAATCGACCAATTATTTACATTATTATCAATATAATGATTGTATACATGTACATAAAAATCGATAAATTTGATTTATAAACTAAGTAGCTATTGATAATGTAATTCTTATTTAATTGCTAATAACATCAATGTATCATGACATTAAAAAATATTGAAAATAAAGTTTAAAAAAAGCAAACTAAAATCCGAATTAATCAATTTATTTTGAGATTAACTGGTAATTAATGTGCGCGCGCGTACTCTTAAAATCAAAATGTCCTGTGCAGCGGCAAAGGTGGTGTCTCCCTCAAGCGGGTACACCGGCGTTTGCAATGCTCGCTGTACGCTGCCCATATAAGGCAATTTCCCTACATCTAAATCGACGATTGGTTGATACCGCTGGCACGTCATCACGATGACTAATTTCGTTGTTAATTCACCATTGATATTTTACATGCCAAGTCACGTCGAGTGCATCGAACGTGTAAACGAAATATGTACAGAAGTAATCAAAGGTAAATTTTTTTTAAAAGAAGAAATTTTTTAATAATGTCAAAAGAAGAAGAAGAAGAAGAATAATAATGATTAATAAATCTAAAAAATAATGAAGAAAAAAATGTTTTTCATTGACGGCAGTCATAATAGTTAAGTATCTCTTAATATCACCATCACGCTTGGTCGTTTATATTTTTGTCGAGCATTGGGACCCGCTCGTACCTTCAAATTGTAACATTTAAAAATAGCGTTTTATATAAATCACGCACCGGTTCCTGGACCGCGTAGCGCTATTAATGCGCGCAAGCCAGTCCTACCGGCATCAGCAATTAAGCTATTTTATAATTGAAACTTCATATTTGCAGGTAAACTGTTGCCATTAAATTATTCTAGGAAGTTGAAAGTAATTTTTAAGATAAAAAAAAAACAGCTGAAATGACAGAAAATAATGATAAAATTTAAATTATAAATGAATAACTACGGATACACTGGAATACAACCAATGGTGTCGCTTGTATTTAACATGCGCGCGCAGGCGTAGTGATACAGCGAATTGATGGTGTGGTGTGTATGTGAGACGGGTATTGTCAGCTCACTGTGAAGATCCTCCCTTCCTCGTCGTTGCTGTCGTGGTGTATGTACGCGACCCCCAACTGAACTGGACATATTCGAGTCGTCGAGTAGATACCCAGTTTTACCACAGGCGGAGATTCTTACAAAAGTGTTGGTAGTGTGCTTACTTGGTTGCTTGTCTTGTTTACTCATTTTTACTCGCTGCTACTGAACTGTGACTGCTACTAAAAATGGTAAATATTACAGTATATTTTATTAATAATGTGACATTTAATGGTGTATTTTGGTTTATTTTAAATTCGGGAGTTGAAGAAATAAAAAATTCGATTACTGCTGGAAGATTTTTTAACGTACGCGACAGAAGTAGTCCGGTGGGCTAACAACTTTGTGGTTATGACGAGGTGGAAGTGAGGTGGACGCTCTGCCGGTCGCCATTTCTATCCCGGCACTCAGCCGCAAGCACATTTTATTACTTAAATATTCTCCGGTTTCATTAATTTATTTTTATTTATATTATTCTATTAATAATTACTGTACGCAACTTTATTAATTTTGTGAAATGGTTTTTTAATGATGCTTGCTCGGTTGATTGATTGGATTGGTTGGTTCATTTTATTTAATAACCAAGGAGACATTTCGACTTTAATGTCGTGGTGGTCGTCGCGGTCGTCGTCAAGGGAGTGTCGTATGTACTTGTCCTTTCCAGGAAGCGAATGAATCACTTCCCTGTACTGTGAACATATTAAACACACATCGATTGACAGATTAAGATTACGCGTCTACTGCTATCTCTCTTTCATTACATTTTATTTTATTTCACTTAATTGCTCACTTCACCTTGTTCTCATCTGCAATCACTACAATTTGTTTTATCTCAATCTCAATAGCCTGCAAATCAGTATCTGCTTTTTATTTTTTTTTATTTTTTATTTTCATAAATCAGATATACATATTATATATAAATATCTATCTATCTATCTTTATAAATGTATAAATATAAATCTCGCGTGACGTGTTAATCTAACGCCCGTTATTTGTTAACGCATCGTTGCATTATTACTAAAATCTTTTGAAAATTTATAGATTTATTATATATTATATAATTATATATATATATATATATATATATATATAAAAAAAAACAAACGTCCTATGAATTCTCTGGATTTCTCTCTCTGACTCATACATTTATCCACCCATCTATCCATCCATACATATATACATACGCGGACATGTACATTACAGACTCTCATCTATCTTCCCCGGCTCTTTTCGGAGTCCATCCGATACCCGACGAATATTTATACACTCTCTCTTTCTCACTTCTTTTCTTCTTTCACTCCCAGTGTGCATGAGACAGTTTCTCTCAATGATACTATTGTACATTTGTTCATGCACTTCTAACAAATTTCCATCTCATTTGCTCTCATACATACGTACATATTTATGTATATGTATGATGTATAAATATACACTTTATACAATATTATATCCGACAACTGAGACTCATTTCAATATCTACTTTCTCGACATTCTTTGCCGGTATTATTTAATTAAATTAAACTAAAAAACAAATAAAAAACAAGTTTTATTAATGAATTTAAATTACTAAATTTTTAGTCAAGTGTCCTGAAAAGTGTTCTTCATAAAGAAGCTGGCTTGTAAAAAATTCCCGTTCAAGCAGTTTTGGTTGTATTGCTTAACTAACACACGCGAGCCAAATGTCATATTAAGAGCTTGACTACTGTAAAGAAGTTTAAGAGTTAAGAATAAAAAAAAATGTATGAAAAAACGTATCAAGTATACCTATGGTGAGTCATCTCTGGTTTGACCTTGGGCGTTCTCGTCATACCGCCCCAGAGGGAGCTGGCCTCCGTTAACCGAACCGACATCCCCATTGACGAGATGATATCGATCGACGGGGTCGCAGCCCACTTTTCTCAGCGTAGCCCATTCTCTGTAATGCGTGTACCTTCAGGGACATCCGAGTGTGTGCAGCAGATTTGCACGTACACATCAGATAACTACACATGAGAGTTGATACCATACATGAATAGTCTGACGTGCGTATTGGGACGTTCAAAATTATTATTATTATTATTTCTTCTTCTTCCCCAAGGGGACAACCAGCAATGTCGCAACCGATAACTTTAGATAGAGTGAAATATTGTTTGTCAGTATTCGGATAATATTTGGATCCGAGCCTGCCGAAACACGCTCGTCCTTTTCATCATCATCATCGTCGTCGTCGTCGTCGTAGCTGTCATCGGTTGACCAACTAACCGACTTAGCTTCCAAAAATTTATAAATAATTGTATTGGGAAAAATTTATGTCTGCCAAAAATTTTTCTCCACATTTAAATTTTTTTTTTTTGATAATTTTAGTTGAAGAGTTTTTAAATTCAGCCAAGTAATCACGGTTATTTTTATTACAAGTGCAATAGTCTTTAATAAATATTTATTCTTCTCGCATGTAATTAAAGTACTGGCGGTGTTAGAGGTATATTAATAAAATGAATGTATTTGAGGGATGGTTATAAATAAATAAGTTGTTCCCACGCGTTCTAAATTATAATATTAAAAAAGTAACTTTGGAATTGACGTCTAAAGTTATCCGTCGTCGCACTTGGGCACGTGGCACGGATTTTATCTACCGTTGTTTTACCATCAATGTGCAGTGATCCGATTTTTTTGACCATGAATCAACGATCTTTGTTGTATTTAAGGAATAAACGAGAATAATGAATAATTTATTTATATAAGAGATATAATTATAATAATTATTCAAAATATTTTGACACCTTGAAAAAAAAAAATGACTAATTTAAATTTACTTATTAATTATTTGCTTTATTTTACAGGCATCTGGAGTAACTGTAGCTGACGTCTGTAAGACGACATATGAAGAAATAAAGAAAGATAAAAAACACCGATACGTCATTTTTTATATAAAAGATGAAAAGCAAATAGACGTTGAGGTGATTGGAGCACGTGACGCTGCTTACGATGCTTTTCTTGAAGATTTGCAGAAAGGTGGTGCTGGAGAGTGCCGCTATGGTCTCTTTGATTTCGAGTACACTCATCAGTGTCAAGGCACCTCTGAGGCAAGTCTCTTAACTTTTCTTAACTTTGTTTTTAAATCTTTATTATAATAATAATTCAAGTATTTTGTCAATATTTATTATTATCATTATTATTTATTATAATATTAATATTATCATTATAATTAATAAAATATTATTATTCGACAGGCTTCCAAGAAACAAAAATTATTCCTGATGTCGTGGTGTCCCGACACCGCTAAAGTAAAGAAGAAGATGTTGTACTCGAGCTCATTTGACGCCCTTAAGAAATCTCTTGTCGGCGTTCAGAAGTACATACAAGCGACGGACCTCTCGGAAGCATCGGAAGAAGCTGTCGAGGAGAAACTTCGCGCCACTGACAGGAATTAAAGAGTATTCCCGGGGACATCTCCACCAAGCGATTAAATACACAAAGAAAAGAATAAAAAATAAAAATAAAAAATAATAAAAAAAAAAAAAAAACGTAAACGAGAGAGAGCGTGAGATCGAGCGGGTACGTTTTTATTTCCCCCGAGTAAATGCTCCGTGTTACATCGCATCGGAGGTTCACCTTTTTACACATTTTTCACTTAATAATAATATTGATAATAATAATAATAATATTGATAATAATAATTAAAAAAAAGAAACAAAAATAAATAAATAAAAATAATAATAATAATAATAATAAATGAATACCGGCTATTAGATATTGCGGTACATGTAATGTACGATTAGTCATTATGATGAGTCGATGAAGGACTGTAAGTAAACGGGCTTTATACATCAAAAGGATAAAAATTTCAAGTAATAAAAACAAGTAATGTAATAATTTTACCCCATATTTCTATATTGTGAGCGTTGCGTGAGTTTGTCTGGCGCGATTATTATATAGTGTATCTATTATTAATTGTAATAAGGTAATAACTATTGTAATTGTAAAAGATTGCAACTAATTTACAACAACCACGCAGTGAGAATGGTAAAAACTATTTTATTTTTTTTCTTTTATTTATCTCAGGCTGTATAATGATTAAATTAAATTCATTTCGTATTGACATCCCGTGATATATAGTATATTTTATAAATTGTGATACCTTTTATTAATGCCAAGAACAAAAAAAAAACAAAATAACATCACAGTGCATTACGCTTCTGTACGAGACAGTTTATAATATACATTCATACGACTTTTATATATATCATCATAATAAATCTATCTAATTATCACTGTCGTACTCGTACAAACACACAATTGAACGGTGAGTCACCACTTCTCTCGACTTATCGTCTACTGTACAATCGTGCTCGAATAAATAACAATGACAGACTGTTTTAACTAATTGAAATACGGTCATCATTGTCATCATCATCATCAGCGTCATCGTCATCATAATCACCACTACAATCAACAATATTCACGCACAATACAATAGATTTTGCCTTAACATATCTAATATTAATTCATAATAATCAATTAATAATTTTTTTTTCTTTACTGCTAATAATTTACAACAATTGTTCCAAAGATATTGATAATAAAAATACCACGAGGACTATATTGAGCGTTGAATCTCTCGTATTAACTATAGAGGCACTGTTGAGCGTTTCAGATCTCGGAGTTGGTGAATCATTCATTACAACTGCTTAAAAAAATATATTATTTAAGTTAACTATTAATATTACCGCGTGTAAGTAATTAATCCAAAGTCTTAGTCATATTTTATTAATAAGTAGAGTAAATATTAAATTACCCAGTGGTGATCCCTCGTAAGCAGCCTCAACTTTGTAATGATCTTTCCGAGCTGTCAGTGATAATATTAAAAGCCAGTAAATTAATATTTAACGAGGTATAATATTACCATGTAGATCAATTTACTGGACATTTACTTACCAGCTCCTTCAGTGGCAAACCGTAGGATCTTCGACGGCTTGCTCCACCCATATCGATTTCTTGATAGTATAAGTGCTTCGTAGTGTGTTGCAGCCGTCAGCCCTGTGAGATTAAAGGACTTGCCGTGGAGAGGTCCAATCGCATCGCTTCCACTAGGGATGAATAGCTTGTGCCAGTCACGTCCTCGATCTGCAGTCTATTCAAAATATTTCTATCAATAAATAATAATTATAGAAACAACAATAGGTACTAGGAAGAAAAGAAAAATTTTTTTTTTTTTTAATTTTAAAAATTACTATTTCTTCCCAATATTTTTAGATGATACTGAAATATTTTATAGTATTTAAATTATTGTGAAAAAATTTCCACATCTAGAAATTAAAAAAAATTAAAAGTGCAAATTTTTTAAAAATTTTATTTGTAATAAAAATTTAAAAAATTTTAACATGCAGATTTACAATACTAAAGTTAGCCGACGTTTTTGACTTTTTAATTTATTAAATTAAAATAAAAAAATATGTTTAAAAAATTGCACTTATAAATTTTTACAAATAAAATGTTTTTTTTTTTTTAATTTTTTGGAATCATTTTTTCAATAAAAAAAATTCTAAAAATTTTTAGATGTAGGCTAACTCAATTTTCATTGCAGATTTCAGTATCATTACTGGCATACTATTACTTTCTAAAACTCTAATTAAATATATTTAACATACTGAGTGTTTGCGAAACCAGAATTGATACTCAATAATTGGTATATAGCTATCAACCTCCCAAATAAAATTGTATGCATTAGTAGCGATAGGATTGGACTCCTTGAAGACAGCAGCATTGGCTATTCCAGATAATTCAATACTCGTTTCAGAAACTCCCAAATCATTTGTAGCGCGACAAACGTAATAACCGTAGTCGCTGGGCCTGACATTTCTTATCACCAGGCTGTGAACCTGCCCGGCAATGAATTTAACAATCCTTGATGAGTAGGTAATTCTCTCATTTTCTATGAACCAGTCGACCTTGGCGTCAGGGTAAGCTGTCACCTTGCAGTCAAGCTGAGCCCGTATTCCAGGGGATGCATGGATCCAGCTCTTCTTGGACTCGATCTCCGGTTTATCTAAGGACAAATTGAATGTTTAGATGCTATCAGGGATTTGATGTGAAATGTCGAGACAGAAGCGGTTATTTCTCGGTCATAAATAATTTTATTTCCATCAATAGCCAACACTCCATTCAACAGTCTAGTGTATGTAATCAATTGTTGACTCTATAGTCACCATCAATCAACATTGAATACATAAACGACCTGATGACTTGTAATTCAATTGTAATTGCGCGTCAGTACACATCTGATCCAAACATACAATTTACATTATTGCCCACACATAGCATAGCACTGAGTGTGGATACGTGCTTTTATTATTTATAATTAAGAGCAGCTTTTAGCTTCTCACGCTTTTCATTGCATTGATAAATACTGATTAATTACTTATTTGTTGGTAATTTAGTAATACTACCTGTTCATTCGAGAAAAATCTATTTCGATTAATGAAATAGGAAATTAAGCTGGTAATTAATTGAATAGCTGATGTAAATAGATTAGGTACATGTTTAGATTATTAAACTAAATTTGTGAAGTAAGTATTTAACGATGTAATACAAAATTACAAAATAAGGAAACACTAAATATTTAATTAATTGGTCTAATTCATTAATTAACAATTATTAAGGTATTGTTTAGTTTTGCAAAGCAAAAATACATTTTAATTTTAGAATTATTAAAATTAAATAAAATATTTATTTCTTCCTGAAAGAACAAGATGACACTGAATAACATCCCAGATTATACTCAGTGATATCTGTGGTGAAAAAAAAATTTTTAGATAGTAGCTAGTATAATCCAGATTATACTGGGTGATATTTGGATTATACTCATTGTAATCTGAATTATACTAGCTACTATCTGAAGTTTTTTTTACCCAGTATAATCCGGGATGATATCCAGTGTCATCTTGTTCTTTCCGTGTGGAAGAAGTTTTAATTTTTGATATTTAAGCAAGTAATTTTTTTGTAAAAGAAAAAAGAAATATTAATTTTTTTTAGAAAATTGAACATACAGTTTTTATGTAAAAAAATTTTTTTATG
This sequence comes from Cotesia typhae, assembly GCF_013202065.1. Taxonomy (NCBI): domain Eukaryota; kingdom Metazoa; phylum Arthropoda; class Insecta; order Hymenoptera; family Braconidae; genus Cotesia; species Cotesia typhae. Next base: position 4,211,181 of record NW_027423729.1, on the reverse strand, counting down.
AAATTGAACTAATTTTTTTTTTTTTTTTAATAGAAGAAATAATTTTTCATAAAATTAAACTAGTAATTTTTTTTTTTTCAATAAAAAATATTAATTATAAAAACTTGAATTTTATTCAATAAAATTCTCTAAAGATTTTTCTGAATCCTGAAAATTTTATCCATCTAAAAATAATATTTTAACTCTCTTATTCTAAAGAATTTTTCTCATAACTTGAATGAAAATCTAAAGAATAAAAGTACAATAAAATGAACATTACCAGTAAGCTTACAAATAGCCATTCAAGACTCAAAATGAAATATGTAGGCGTGACAATGACTGAAGTTATAATGTAAGATTAAATTAGGAAGTAAAGGTCTCCTTACAGCGTATGCGTAGGTCTATATTAGCCATTGCCGGTTCACCAATTCCATTATCAGCAACACAGGTATATCGACCAGACAGAGTGCGATTGTCAGCGCGAAACCTAAGCTTTGATCTCTCATCCAGTAATTTCATCTCTTCATCCTGTATACTCGACAAAAGCCACCAAGAGAGTCGTTCATTAAACACTTGAACCATAAATTATACCAGACAAAATTTACCTTCATTCTCCAGGAAATGCTTGGATAGGGTACTCCTTTAGCAATACAAGCCATTTCTACTTCATCACCAAAGTTTACTTCAAGTTCTCCAGCTTCAGGCACTGAATGGATGCTTGGTGGGTCTGTTTATACAAAACACAACCAAGTTATTAAACAAAGTACAATAAAATAAATATTATGATACATAAAGTAATAACAATCTCTGTTGTTTTAATTTTTTTTATTTTTTTAGTAGATTTCATAAAAATTTAACTATTGCAGCCGTCTTCATTCATTTTTAGGGGGAACTTTTTTCTAGTGCTCTACGAGATTGTTAATAACTTTGTAATAATTAAATATTTTTTAATAAAAATTTAGGGTAATAATCTTTAATGTACCCTTAATAAAATAACAAAAATCCGATTCCCAAATTCTTTTTTTTCCCTGTCAAAAAAATTCCCGAAAATCACCTCTTTTTTTCGATTGTCACAGTGAGGTTTCCCCTTAAAATAATCTATTGGTCTGAAGATATTAAATGAAATTTTATTATTGCATTCATTTTAACTTAAAAAGAAGGGATTCCATCAATGAGATTGAAGTATTTGTATTATTAGTGCTGTGATTTTATTTAAGTAGAAAATCTACTTCCATTTCGGCTACCGAATGGCATTTTTTTCACTTTCGCCTCGTGGGGGAACAATTTAAAATTTGAAGTAATTTTTATTTCATTTATAGAATAGCGACAAAGGACAATATATACAATATTAGAGTCAGATAGTAATAAGGTCTCACGACTCTCTGAGGACCAGGCTCAGAAGAATCAGTGCGTAAGATCCGGTATCTTATCTCAAGTTTCTTGTACCATAATACTCGCGTGGGAAATCTGACAACTGGTTTTACACATTCATACATAATACATAACACTTGTACCTACTAGTAGGTATCTATTGAATTTTTTTTTTTTTTTATTTTATTATTTTATTTCATCTGAGATTCACGCTCCTTCCTAGAGAAATAGAAACAGAAAAAGAAGACTATTGATATCGATATTCTACACTTACACAGAACTTCAATAGTTTGTACTTGTGTAACGTGGCCCCAAGGTGCCGGTCTTGAAGCTTGACAAACATATTTTCCAGAATCCTGTGGCTGCACTTGTGACACCTCCAAGCTCATATTGTCCCACATTTTTATGCGAGGGAGATGTATTAAATTTGGATCACTGCTGTCTGCTAGCAGCGTGTCTTCTCGCCACCATCTCACTATTGTTTGAACACCTGAAAAAAATTTTTATCACTTTTTCTGATCAACAATTTTTATTTTATAATTTTTCTTCTCAAGAATTTTCATTTTAAATTCTGAATAATATTTTACACTCAATTGGCATTGCAAGATTTTTTTTTTATTCAAATTTATAAAATGTAAATTATTCTTGAAAAGTTTGATATAAGAATTTTTCGGGATAATCGATTTTAAAAGTTTAAATTGAAAAGAAGAAAAGAAAATTCAGATATTAAATCTGTATTTTTAAATTATAAAAATTTTAGAGATATTTTTTAGCTTCTTTTTAATTTTTAATATTTCTTCTTTTTATAATAATAATAATAATAATAATAATAATTTAATAAAGTTTGAATTTACTTACTAAACTATTTTTTTGGACAAAAATGTAACGTGAACTTTCAAAAAAATTTGTATATTAAAGCACTGAAGGTACTTTTAGATCTTGAATGCAAATTTTATCATGGATGTATTATCTTTATTTTCGCAGAAATTAAAAGAATATCAAATAAAATTTTTGTTCTCTTAATTAAAAGGTTACACGCAAATTTTTTTCTTCTTTAAAGTAATTATTTTTAATCACTTTTTTTAGGTCAGACTTTGATGAAAAAAATTTAATAAATAATAATTTAAAGAAATTAAAAATACGCTTTGATAAAAAACTAAAGTAAAAAGTGAAAGACAATTTTTAATAAATTTAAAATAAAAATGAAGTTAATAATAATTAATAAAAAAATGTATTTTATTAAAAACACAGATAGAGTTCTTGATAATAATTTTTATAAATATTTTATTAACAAATATTGGTAAAAGTGAAGTCATTATAGAAATATGTAAAAAAAACTCCCCAAGCTTTCTTTACAATAAAATACATTTTTTTTATTAATTATTTTGTTCTTTCGACGGTAAACTTAAAATTGCCAATTCTGACGATTCTGATCAGGATAGTAGGTCAAACTTATTACATAATTGGATTGTCATCGTTCCTTAATAAGTGTGAAAAGTTTCAATAAAATCAAAGGTTTTAAAGTAAGTGAAAATTACATCTAAAGATTTAAAAAAATGAACTCAAAATTATTGGAAAAAACAAAATTAAAATTCTTTTAAATATTTTTCACACTTTTGAATTTTTCTTCTTATGAAGCATCAAAATTTTTAATCGTGTTGAATTTTTTTTAATCAGCTCAAATTGAAGCTTATTTAAAGAGCTTTCAGATGCAATCTACAGAGATTCAATAAGTTATCCCGTTCGAAAATTAATTAAGAAAGAAAGTGAAAAAAAAAAAAAAATGAATTTTTAAGATTTTGAAAATTTTGAAATCTCAGAATTTTTAAATTACTTGACCGATTAAGCTCATTTTCGAACTTGACTTCGGTATTTATCTATAGAATAAGTATTTTGAGTTTGGAGAAGATCTGATGTTAATTGTAGACACTATCGTCCTGACAAGTGACCAATGCAATAGTTAGATTTTTATGAAATCTACTAAAAAAGATGAAACTTAATATTGTATCAAGTGAAATTTGATGACTTTTTAAATTTCCAATTTTTTATTCATGCAATTACTTAAAACCCGACTAAGAAAGAAAGAAAGAAAGTATTACTAACAAATAAGAAAGTTTGTTTTAGGGAGAATTCGATGAGAACGCCGGAGAGTCTAATTCCATTGGACCTGCTCTCCATTCATGGAAAAGCGATTTTGTTGAATTAAGGATGAAATGCAAATGGATCTGTCTGATGCTTTATGTGTGTCGAGATATATATGTATATATAGTATACCACAGCAACAACGAGATCGAGAAAAGTGAGATAAGAGTGAAGAGCGAGGTGTGGTGGATAGTATTTAGATGGAAGCTAGATGAGAGCTATAGGATACTCAACCGCAAAAAAAGTTTATATTTTCCTCCGGGAATTCGCTGAAGAAATAGTGGCTTGGGTATATACGAATTGCTTTTCCACTTACCGAGGCTTTCTACGTGGCAGGGTAATATCACCGTGTTATTTTGAAACGTCTTGACTGCCGTTTGGGCACTGTTGGAGCTTTTGCAGGATGAGATCCAAATACCTGGAGACATTAAACAAAAAAAATCCATTTAAATGACAAAGCAGGTATCTCCAGTGATTTTGTATCAATGCTTATCTTTTATCTCGCTATTTTTTACTCGGGGCCAGCTTTTTTTTAACCGCAAAAAGCTAGACGATAAATCCGGCAAAGTGAGCGCGAGACCTTCTGGCTTTCCTCATGAGGGAAACCAAAAGCTCTTACTCAGAATTAAGCGCTCCAATTACAGAGTGTTACCAAATGAAAGCACCGGGTATCTGTGACCGGTCAATTATTCTAGACGCTTTTTATCTAACTACCAAAGAGATTGAGAACCGTCCCAAATTTGAGAGTAATCGAAAAATCTTATTAACTTACTAAATAAATAAATAAATATATTTTACAATTTTTTGTTTCGCAAATACAACTTTTTTTTTTACTCCGTATTTTTAGTTTTGTTATTTTTGGATTTGAAATTTATCCCAATTTTATTTAAATCTATTATTGTTTAAATTTTTATTTTTTTCGTCCAAAATTTGCTTGAAAATTTTTTCCAAAAAAATTGTTTATTATAAAAAATAAAAATTCATTTTTAATCTAATTTAATAAAATAAAAACTAATGTAAAAAGTTAATTACATAAAAACAGTTTAAAAAGTGTCTAAAGTATTATTTACTGCACAGAAAAAAAATTTACTACAATCAAGAAAATAAATTTGAAGAATTTCATCTTCTTGATTTAGGTAAAAAAAAATTCTTAAAGAAATGTTTCTTCATTAAAAAATGTTTCTTCTTAATTCAAGACAATGAAACTCTTCAAAATTATTTTTTTTTTCTTGAGTTAAGTTAATTTTTATTTTATTTTTTTTTTTCGTTGTATTTTTTCATTGATGAGATTTTATTTTACAGCGGTAATAAAATAATAATATAATAAGTAAAGTCATACAAAAGTGAAATTCTTTACACAGATTAAATAACTCAGTAAGTAATTATACATTATTATTATTATTTTGGATGAGAAATGTATATCACAATTTAAATTTTTAATTATGATCATTAAACAAAATGCAAATAGTTGAATTTAGAGCGATAAAACTCATCTATAATGATAAAGCGTTTATTTTTCAAATTATTGATAATTTTATCCTTGAATATCTAATGATGCGATTTTCATGAATAATAAGCATAATTATAATACAGGTAATGAAAATTTAATTGATATAAAGTACACTGAAGCTAAAGTACGGGAAATACATAAAGATACAAATAAATACATAAAGACTTCCATAAATGTAGTAATCTTCCCGATTTTATAAAGATAAAATTAAGACTTGATAACATTGAGAATTCATTAGCTGCGTTGAAATCCTTAATTATAATTAAAGTTTTGCGCAATTACAACTACTCAGTATTTAAAATAATTTTTTTTTTTTAATAATAATAAAGAAGATAATTATTGACGGATAAAAATAAAATGTTATTAGCTTAATTAAATTGTTATGAGATTTTCGAGTGCTTGAGTCAAAGAGAAGTTTAAATGAAATTTCCCTAGAGTATTAAAAATAATAGAGAAATGCGTTAATCATCAGTTAATTGGGAGAGCACTTGAGTGTATATACCAGCTCTTGCGAAAAAATGTAACAAAGTATTTTCTCTCTAGTTTTTTAAAATTAATTTAATTAAAAAAATATCTAGTGTATTAACTTAAATAAATATCAACTTAATTGACTGTTAAAATAACAAAAAACAAAATAGAACTCAAAACACTCCACTAAAATTCGATACCACAATTAAAAAAACTCTTACCGACAACCGTGACACAAATAATCCAACGTGGAACCATTTTAGCACAAAATTAATAATTACATTAAAATAAAATATTTACACGGCAATAATAATTAAAGTATAAAATTTAAAAAAAAAAAAAAAATTGAAATTAATTAAAATATAATAAGAGGTGGAATTAATTCTAAAAAATATTTTATGCTGAATGGCGAGGGTGAAAAGTTCAAGGGCAAATTGTCGAGTGCGCGAAGCGTGCGCGTTTTAAAGATGAACTGATGCGGATGTGACGGCTCCTCGACTTGTTACTCCCCCGGGTGCTTCTTACTTTCTAATGCTCGTATTCGTACATATAATACAGTAGTCATTCACATTCGTTTCATCTGGGATATGTAATTACGAGTAGTTGTCCACTGCGCAACCAGTGGAGCTCCCCATCAATTGCCACTGTCATCGTCGGCACCGTCAGCATCATCTCTCTAAAAAAAAAAAAAAAAAAAAAATCACTAGTATTTTATTAAAACTCCTGGTACGTGGTAACAATATTACCCGTGATTAATGAATTTATGATGAATATTTAAACGGTATAATTGAAATTGAAAGCAGCGGAATTCCAAATTGACATTATATGACGGCTAGGGAGATGAGTGAGATGAGTGAGAGCCTCTGGAGACGCTTTAAATCGACGTGTGTGTATAGGGGCGTGCGGGGTCTTCGACAAGCATCATAAACCCAACACCGTCCAAGGCATTCTTCTGTAATTTGTTCAATTTACGCACCGACACGATCTCCTATAGAGTCATTCATCGAGTTATCCATTCAGCTGTTAATTTAATCTTGGACTTTACTGCACGGTTATGACTTACTCCTTTTCTACTCATCTTAACTTTAAATTCTTCGTGTGTTGTTGATCTACTTATTTTGTTAATCTAATTTATTTTATCAAATTACCTTACGATCTTTATTTATTCATTTATCTTCGTCGTAGTTTGCTCAGCTTAGAGTTTAATGAGATTATTTATCATTTTTGCAAACACACTGCAGTCTCTCCTGTAAATATAATTCATTAAAAAAATTTTTTTTATTATCATTAAGCTTCTTTATAGTTGTAATAATAAAATACTTTAATAAATTACCTATATTAATACAATAAAAAACTTTAACTTGTAATTATGAAGCAATTATAAAGAAATTGAAAAACTGGTTGGCATCTACTTCACATAATTAGCCTATTATATTACATTTGCATTCAGTTCTATTTCTTCTCATTTTTCAGATTTTTATTTTTACTACCTTTTACATTTTTTTTATATCAAGTTATATTTATATTATATAACTATTACTTCGATTGACATAAATAAAGTTTATGTTATCTAGGATAAGTCTTTAATCAGACTTATGCACAATTTATTTTTCACACCTATACTTGCATACATTATGTATTATTTATAACTTTTTATACCTTCGTATGTCCTATAAATAAACAAACAAATAAATATATAAATTTTACATCAAAGATTCTAGTCTTTTGATTTATAATTTAACTTAAAAGTGAAAATATTGAACTTACCTAAATTTAACAAGTTGACATTAAAATTACTTGTACAACTTGACTCTGTAAACTTGTAGCAGGCTTTTAGTTAATTAAAAATAATAAATTATATTAAATTTATGCGAGATTAAATCGACTTAGTGACTTAGCGTAGGCGAGAATACAATTGACTTTAGTATAGTTGGTAATTGACTTGTAATCTTGAGTATAAAAATACATTTCTATAATTTTTGATATTTTCTTTAAATTATTATTAATCTTGTCTGCCAAGCATATTTCGGTCATTTTTTAAAGCGAAATAAATTTTTTAATTTTTTAGTTTAATACATTGTTCCATTAAACATCTGGAAGAAAAATATCTGTAGTATGAATGCTTTCCATATATTCTTCATAAATCAAAATAAAATATAAAATTTCCAAAAATGACACGGTATTAAAAAACATTGCTTGTACCCTACATTTGAAGAGTATAATTTAATACCATTGTAATTTAAACGTCATTAATATTCCATCCGCAAAATTATTCATAAAACAATTCGATCTAACCCGCGCAATTATCAAGTCAATTCAATTCAAAAAAACTAATTTAAAATTATGACAAAAAAAAAAAATAAATAAAAATGTAAATCCATTAAAAAGTATTTAAAATTATTTATGTGTATGTTTGTAGATAAATGGAGAAATAGATTGGCTTGATAATACTTTTGGCGACCCAAATTGAAATTTTTCCATGTGCATAATTTTACGATAGTTATCAATAATCGTATGATGATATCAGCGTGACCCAACCAACTGACTGAACAATTTTAAAAAACTTTCAAAATAGCTTCTTGATAAAATCTATTTCTTCTTTAATAATCATAAATGTAAAAAGTGATTGTAGTCGGGCACTGACAGCGAAATATAAATATGAATAACACCGTGTATGCAATTTCAAGATAGACAATAGAAGAAATATGAGTAACACTTGTTGTTCCTTGTGCCTATTGTCAGACAAAGCTTGGTGTAACCACTGACGAGTTACCTGGTTGAGCTGTAGTCTATATCAGTCTTCCAGAAAATTGCACAGAGCAATGAATATTCCCGACAAATCGCTTCATCGGACAGCTTCATTCACTTTTCAGTGATCCGTATATACCTGTATAGACAAAACGAATATTGAGCTTTTGTCAAATCGATCTATCTTTTGTGTGATTCCGTGCATAACATGCTAGTGTAGCATCAGACAATCATCTAAAGCTATCAATCCTCTCATATTTATAATTCTTTTCACTAAAACTCTGTACATAAAATATTCTATTCAGTAAAAATATTTAATTTCACCTGACATTTAACTGCTCACCGGTTTATTAACTTTCATTTATTTAATAACTTCCTTTATCATTTCAAGAGGAATTTGTCCGTATATATAATACGTGCATGAATAATCGATAAAATACCATCAATTATATTGATACCCGTGTGTCAACCCAATTCTCACACACACACACACACACACACACACACACACACACACACACACACACACACACACACACACACACACACACACACACACACACACACACACACACACACACACACACACACACACACACACACACACACACACACACACACACACACACACACACACACACACACACACACACAGACAATAAATTGTGAATTATTCCAAGCACGCAGGGTTGATTTCGACGCTCAGCTCGTTAGCAATTTTCGAAACCAGCTACCGTTGTACTGAGCTTTTATTTATATTTATATATGTATATAGTAGAGCAGAGAGCCAGTTGTTTTTTTCCCGAGCTATTTTTCTAGACTACCCAGTGCAGTTCCAGCATATTTTTAATTACGGCATATCCTCAATCGTAAATACAAAAAAATCCATTAACACAGTTTGTAAATTACCAATTGACAATCAGCTCTGGATTTTTGCTTATACACACAAGCAAAACCTGATTATTCTTTGTATATTTATAGATCTATACAACGAAACAATAAATTGTGAGAGTTAATAAATGGAATAATGAGGACTTTACCTTAATACCAGATAGAAAATCCCAGACAATAACAAAGTATCTATTTAAAGTAGTTGTACCTTTTGTTATCGAGTCTTATTACAATCCAACTATTATTCCGGTCCTTTTATATCAACGATGAGCGTAATCCTATTACGCTTATTAGATATCATTGCCGAGCACATTAAAAATGATAAAATCAGAAATGTATGTAATCTGGGCAAGATGAGTCATGGGAATGGCTTTTCAATGGCTTTTTCATCCTGGATCCTGGCTGAACAGAGTAGTATCTCAAAAAAAGAAAAAACTAATCGTTGCGTCTTCAAGCTTCCAGCGGCTTTCAATCAACATTATACCGGATTCTTTTAATATCCTAGATTAAAATGAATGTTCACTCTGCAGCTAGCATCCACCTCGGAGGATGCTAGCTGAATCGGTAAGCTGAAATTTTAAAGTCGTTAGTTTTAATTGGTATTAATTGATCTAAAATTTTGTTAATTTTTTACAGACATTGTCGGAAGTGGGATCAAGTAAGGAGGTCGATTGTCTTGTAACATTACAGCGGTTCGCCGAAATTCAGCTTGAAGATGAGTCAAGGCAGTATGCGTAATAGCAATATAATGGCTTCAATGACTGTGAGACGGAGGATAGATTAGAATAAAGACAGAATAAGAGCTTGGTGTAATTATTCTGGTGAAAGCCATCCCAGTGATCTCTGAGCAAACATCAGGAATAATTAAGAGACAAATTTTGACCCAGAGTGCAAATGCATACCCTCGATGTACAGCTACGTTTGGGGTTTTGCATACATTAGTATGGATATATATGTCAGCTGCAAAATTACGTGGGAGAGATAAATATATGCGGTGTACATAGATGCGCTTTAACATATAGATGTAATGTATGTAGGTGGTTTAAACGCAAAGCAGTTATCACGAGAGTTCTCATGTGGAGCCAAGAATTTGATTGCGGTCACCACTCTCACTCTTCTTCCCTGAAATAATATATGTTATGTCATTTGTAATTCACACGGGATTGCATTGTATAATGATAATACGAGAAATGTGTTTTGATGTTTGCTGTGACATTTAAACGCGGTTAATTTCTCATTAATAAATAAATAGATATTATTGTTATTATTTGATAAATATTTTATGTGTTCATGTTACCTAGAATTATTATAAAAGCATTTATTATATATGTAAATAGCAGACATTCATTAAATTCAATAAATATTTAACGAAATATCTTTACTCTCTCATTTTTAGTATATAAAATAATTCTATTAAATTCCTCAGTAATTAAATAGTTTCAGTTATATTCAATTACGGAGCAGAGAAAAATGAAATTTTCCGCATGGATGGGCCGAAAGTTTTATGCAAAAGATGATGAAAAAAAAAAAAAAAAAAAAAAAAAAAAAAAGTTCTGGTTGAATAAACATTGTAAAGTTCTGAGAGAAGAGCGAATGTAGAAATGCTGTACTGGAGCTGTTGAATTATTGGGGCTTTTGTAGTTAATGTCAAATTACATGAACATGTATATTTATAGACTCGTCAGAGTTATTGTCGTGTGAACAAAGTTCTCAGCAGTAGTAGGAATATAAGTAAATTTAGAGGCGTGTGCACTAGTGCGCAGAGAACAAACAAATCTTCGGTGTGTATACTATATACCGATGGATCAATATATTCGGGCCGTTTCGTAATTCCTCTTCAAAGAACAACCCCCAATGCAAATTTAATCTCCTTACCGAGCTTGTAAACTGATCCATCTCAACTTAGTAGCTTACGTGGATGGATATACATCATATCTGTGATCGGTACACTCGCCGAAGGGAACACCAAGGTGAGTACAATCGACCTGTTTCTCCCTCGTTTTTATTTTATTTGTAAATTAAAAAAGATATAAAATAGTTAAGAGCGAAATTAATTTAATAATTCGTTTAAT